>NW_021614594.1:0-5389 GCF_004785775.1 Grammomys surdaster | reverse complement strand
TGGTGGTGGTGGTGTTGGTGGTGGTGGCTGCAGCGATGGCTGGGTTACACATCTTTAATCTTAGCACTCAGAAGGTGGAGGCAGAGGCATAGGCAAAGCCAATCAATTTGAGGTCAGCCTGGTCAACAGAGTGAGTTCTAGTATATCCAGGGCTACACAGAGAAACTGAGGGGTGGGGGTGGGGGGATGGAGAGAGAGAGAGAGAGAGAGAGAGAGAGAGAGAGAGAGAGAGGGAGAGAACTAACACTGACAATATACAACACTGGTATAGATATGGAATGACAGGAACTTTCACTCATTGTTGGTATCAATAAAAACAATGAGATTCTCACACTGAGAGATAATTTGACAGTTTTTACAAAATTAAGTATTCTTTTATCGTTTGACCCAGCAATCTGACTTCTTGGTATTTACATAAGGAGTTTAAAACTTGAACCCTAACTAAAATCTGGACAAAGATATTGATATGAGGTTGACTTAACTGAAAAGTTGACAAAACTTGGAAGTCACCAGACATCCTCTGGTTTGTAAATGATTGACTCATAGCTCATCTAGAGAATGGAATATTATTTTGTGTTAAAAATAAGTGAGCTGCCAACCATGAGAAACACAGAAGATGTTTCTGTGGTCACGAGCAAGCATAAAAAGTAAGATGTGAAGACATTGTGAGGTCCAAGCTTTATAGCATTTGGAAAGAGAGACACTGGGATACAGCAAGCAAAAAGATTTACCAGGATTCAATGACTATACAAAGATCTATAGATGTATTTAGTGTACCCATAATTTCCAGGTTAAGAAGCAAATGGGATACTTTCTGATTGTTGGCTAGCTATTCTATCAATAAACCTTAAACTAAGAACTGTTGGGAATTCTGGTATTCATGATTACAGATATACACAGCTTGCTTATTTATTTATTTATTTATTTATGTTTTTTTTTTTTGAGACAAGGTTTCCCTGTGTAGTCCTGGCTGTCCTGGAACTGACTCTGTAGACCAGGCTGGCCTCGAACTCAGAAATCCGCCTGCCTCTGCCTCCCAAGCGCTGGGATTAAAGGCATGCGCCACCACTGCCGGGCTAACAGCTTATTTTTTTTTAAATTTTTTGAGATTATGATATAATTATATTATTTCCCCCTCCCCTTTCCTAGATTCTTCCAAGAACCCCTCCTCAGCTCTTTCAAATTCATGATCTTTTTCTTAAATTGTTGTTACATATGCACAATTCTAAATATTATAAATGCAAGCTGCTCAGTCACACACAACACAAACACACACATATACGTATATATGTATCTGTATGCTGTCAGGACTGACCATTTGGTTTGGATAACCAATTGTGCTTCTCCATGGGGAAGACCATATCACCCTCTCTCAGCAATCCTTGCTGCCTGGGTCCTTTGTCTAGGGCTGAGGTCCCATGAGCATTCTCCCTCCCGTGTTAGCATGCCTGTTCATGTCTTTTCTTATTCAGGTCATATTTAGGCAGCCAAGTTAGTGAGACTTCATGGGTGTAGCTTCTCTGACGTTTCTAGGAGACTCAGTCTCCTAGCAACGTTCCTGCTCTTCTGACTCCTTCAGTCTTTCCACTCCCTCTTTGGAAACGATTCCTGAGCTTTATGTGCAGGGATTGTGCTGTAGATGTGTCAGTTAGGGCTCAGCTCCACGACTCTGTATTTGATCAGTTGTGGTTTCCCTGCAATGGTCTTTTTGTTTGTTTGTTTGTTTTTTTGAGACAGGGTTTCTCTGTGTAGTTCTGGCTGTCCTGAAACTCACTCTGTAGATCAGGCTGGCCTCGAACTCAGAAATCTGCCTGTCTCTGCCTCCCAAGTGCTGGGATTAAAGGCATGCGCCACCACCACCCGGCCGGCTTGCAATGGTCTTTATTTGCTGCAAAGAGAAAAACTTTTGACGAGGGAGTGAGAATTACACTTGCTCATGGGCATAAGGATAAATATTTAGAATGTAGTCAGGGAGTGTGCTGACTTAGTAAAGTGGTGATTGTAGGTTCTCCTTTGAGATCCATGACTTTACTAGCATGGGGAGTTAGCTAGGTCTCCTATACCAGGAATGACGTCCTTCTTGTTGAGTGGATCTTAAGTCCAATTAGAGAGCTGTTGGTTACTGCCAATGCATATGTGTCACTATGAAGTGCACAGCTTTTGCCCACAATAAAACCATTTTGAATGTCATTTTTAGTTACTTTCTCAAGTTCTTAGTTCTATGGTTACTATTATCTTTTATTAGATTTTGACCTTCTTGTCTTAACTAACATGAGAGGGACAATTTAAGGGAATTCATATAACAAAATGTAAAAATTTCAGTGCTTTAACTGTTATAAAAATAAATTACTAACCACGTATCTTACAACGTTGAGTTTAGGGATCAATTACCTTAAAAACATAATCAAAAAGAGACATTGGTTGGAAATGATTTGTATATGAAATAAAATTCATAAAAACTGTTGACTCTCTTAACTCGTCAGGAAACCTATCCACGCATTTATTACCTCAAACTTTACTAGGAGCCTTGATCTTTTCACTTTCTAATTGCACGTCTTTCTAGGAGCTGTTACTGTACCAAGAACAGTAAATACGACCAAGATATTCTACATGTCATACGGTCGGTTCATTTCCTAGCAGGTAGGCAAACGAAGGGGATAAGGAACTACTGGGAGCTGTGATACATAATTATATACGTGTGATACTTAAGTACAGAGATGTGGAAGGGATAAGAACAGTCAGCTCTTTATAACCTACATTTGCAGTGAGGTTCAGAGACTTATTGAAGGGAAAAAACATTTGTGGAGCAGACATTTTTTTTTCCTAACCTCATACTTCCATATCCAAGATACTATTTGCCACATGTAACAAAAGTTCACCCCCCCCCAACAGGTCAGAATATCTGGGTTTATAAGTAACAAAGTGTGCCTCCTTCTCACAGAAATATTAGGCTTGAAGTATATGTTTAAGGTACACAGGCCATGCATAGTATGTAGAATTGATGTCTAGGTTCCCATAACCAGAGAGGCACCGGTAAGCCCTTTGAGCGCCACTTAATAATCTGGTCCTCTGAAAGTGTTCTAACTCACAGTTGAGGTTTCTGAAGGAGTATTTCATCCATTCATAACCTGATACCACTTGAGGCTTTTTTATGATTACCCGGGAGAAGTTGCCGGGATGGAAAAAGTTGTTTCCAAGGAGAGGAGAGGGAAGAGTCAACAGTGAACTGTACTTCGTCGACGCGTTGGAGTGCTCTAAGTTTATTCCCGTATTACTTTTATTCTGCCCACCAATCAAGCGATGTTAAGAGACCAACAACTAACAAATGGTGCCAGAATTGTTCACCTAACTCTTCTTTCCCTCTTTGCACATCCACCCCTAATTAAAACCCAGGCTAAACTTGAAAACGTCCACATTCCAAGGCTCTAGCTTTCCCTCGTAGCTTATCCTGACCACGGGAACCTATTTCGTTGAGTGCGGTTCCGATGCGGACAGAAAGGTAGTTCTGTGGTTCCACAGGGGGAAGCCTTCAAGAGAGGGAAGCGAAGCCTGGCTCCGGGAAAGTAAATCACCCAGCGCGCCCTCTGGGATTGAAAGTGCGGAAGCGCCCAGCAGGTGCGCGCGCACCTGTCGCTCGCCCGCCCGGTGCGAGCCTCCGAGCCCGCGCCTGGCCCGATCCCGCTAAGGCGCTGCACACCGGGAGCGCGGAGGTTGGCTCCCTGTTTCCCAGAGTCCGCGGCGTGCCCCGCGGGCGTCTGGGAGGCGCGTCTGCTCGGGCGGCCGCGGCGCCCCCTGGCGGCGGCCCGCGGCTCTGGCGGAGCGTGGGTCAATCAGGCGTTCTCCGCGGGCAGCCCGCGGCGGGGCCTTGCCTTATATAGCGCGGGGTCCTTGGTGGCCTGGGTGGCTTCTGCCCGTGCTGCTGTCGTAGACGCGGACGGCTGTTAGTGTGGCGGCTGTTGGTTCGCGGCGGCGGCGGCGGCGGGGGAAGAGGGCGAGGCGACGGGGAAAGGAGGCGGCAGGCGCGGCGGCGACGGCGGTGCCCGGGGCCCGCGGCGGCGGCGGCGGCAGCAGTAAGGGGGGCGAAGATGGCGGACGTGCTCAGCGTCCTGCGACAGTACAACATCCAGAAGAAGGAGATTGTGGTCAAGGGGGATGAAGTGATCTTCGGCGAGTTCTCCTGGCCCAAGAATGTGAAGACCAACTATGTAGTTTGGGGGTAAGTGCGGCTTGGTTTTGGCCTAGTGGTGGCGGGGCAGCGTCGGGCGCCCCCGGACGACCTCTTCCCTGAAGCCCTCCTCCCCCCTAGAGTCCCTCAGGGATGAGAGGAAAAATGGGTGCCCTGGGAAAAAGTTATTCTCTGGAGGAGAAGTTGTACTTTTAGGGTGAGGAGGGAAGAAGTGGAGCGGATCCTACAGCGGTCAGGTCTTTTCTGTGTTGGAGAAGCCAAAGGGAAAGGTACCATGGGAGTTTCCGACTTGCCAGTTGGTGTTCAGTATGTACAGGTTGTCCGGGTTGTGTAGGGCTGGTGCACGTCTACCTGAACGGAGGACTAGAAGGAGATCGGACGCCGCATCTGGCGGCCACCGAGTCGCTTTTTGTTCTTAGGTTTTTTTTTTTTTTTTTTTTTTTGTGATCTCCCAGAGGCTGCCATGTGTTGCAACTGTCTCTGGCTCTTCGAGCGCCTCGGTAATTTTCTTTTCTTTTTTTCATAGTAGCGGAGGTTGATGTTATTCCTCAAGAGAAAAAAAGGGGGAGGGATAGACAACTACTACTTACAGTTTTGGAAAGATTGGGAGAGTTTGGAAGTCTGCAAAAATCAGTATTGGATATGAAAGCAAGACTTTGTTGGGGAGAAAGTTACTGGTGAAATGAAGTGAGTTGATCCTGTGTGCTTTTCAGAAAGCGCTTTCAAAGGGGAAAAAAAAACGTTTGGGAATGTTGTTCCATGCATGCCACGAATTTAAGTCGTTCAGGAAATCACAGAGGATCAAGTTGAATAATCCTTTTTGGGGGCCTCTGTAATGATGTTATTGCCATTGATGCTTCTCTTTGATAATTAGAATCCTGAGTCAGAATTTTGGTACCCATTTTATTTGAATGACTATGAATGATCAATTAAAAACAAGAAAATTTAAGATTTCTTTGGACTTACTGATTTCCTTTTTGAAATGTTGATTGACATTTTGAATTTCCCATGTTTTACTCATTCAAATAAATTACACAGAACTATTTTATTGGGATTTAATGAATATTATTCAAAAAACCCAAGGGATAAAGGAAGTTTAACTGGAAAAAAAAAACGCCTAAAACTCTGATTCCTTCCTTAAGCCATCTTGGCTGGAAAAGGTGAAACAGATTAAGTTGATCTGAAACATTTTCTAGCTGAAAG
>NW_021614593.1:0-1046 GCF_004785775.1 Grammomys surdaster | reverse complement strand
TGTGTGTGTGTGTGTGTCTGTGTGAATACACACACATACATCTCTATTTGGCTTGCAAATATTTTACTAAGGATTTTTGCATCTGCGTGTATCAGAGATATTAGCTGTAGTTTTCTTTCTGTGTTTTGTCTTTACCTGGTTCAGGTATTAGGATGACACTAGCTTTTCGGAAGCATTTGCAAATGTTCCTCTGATTCATTCTTTCTTTGCTCTCTCTCTCTCTTTTTTCTTTTCAAGAAATTTAATACTTCTAACTTAAGAAGTATTAGTTGTAGTTTGTCTTTGAAAGGTCTGATAGAATTCTGCTGTCAATCCGTATGGGCCTTTACTTTTGCAGTTAGATTTTTTTAAACCACTGTTTTGATCTCCTTATTTGTTCCCCCCCCCCCCCAAGTTGTAGAATTTTCCTTTTTGAAGTCTACCACAATTTTAAATTAACTAACTGATGAATTAGTTAATTGTACATCCCGATCGAAGCTTCCCCTCTGTATTCTTCTCACAGTTCATCCCTCTCCTCTTCCCACTATCCTCTAGTCTTCCCTTTCTCCTCAGAAAAGAGGAGTTCTCCCATGTATATCAACCCTCCTTCGCATATCAATTTTCAGTAGAACTAGTCACAACTTCTCCTATGGTGGCTGGACAAAGGAGGCTAGTTAGGGGAAAGAGATCCAAAGACAGGTAACAGAGTCAGAGACAGCCCCTGCTCCTGCTGTTAGGAGTCCCACAAGGAGACCAAGATAAACAACTGTTACATCTGTGCAGAGGGCCTAGGTCTATCCAATGTGTGCTCTCAGGTTGGCCGTTCACACTCTGTGGGCCCCTATGGACCCAGGTTAGTTGATTCTGTAGGTTTCTTGTGGTGTCCTTGGTCCCTCTGACTTCCTCAATCTTTCCTCCCCCTCTTCCACAGGACTTCCCAAGCACTGCCTAATGTTTGGCTGTGGGTCTCTGCATCTGTTTTCATCAGCTGCTGGGTGAATTCTCTCAGATGACAGTTATGCTAGGTTCCTGTCTGCAACTACAGCAGCATATCATTAATAGTGTCA
>NW_021614592.1:1073-5996 GCF_004785775.1 Grammomys surdaster | reverse complement strand
TCCCTCTCCCTCTCTCCCTCTCCTCCCTCTCCCTCTCCCTCTCCCTCCCTCTCCCTCTCCTTCTCTCTCTCTCTCTCTCACACACACACACACACACGCACGCATGTGCACGCATGCATATGAATGCACAATACACACATGCACACCCCCACATACACATAAACATATTCACACACATAAACACATATATACCCATACACATACATACATTCACACACACACACACACACACACACACACACATGAGAGAGAGAGTTCCAGTTCACAGTAATACTTAGCACCCTCGCATCTGCAATTGTCCCTCCCTCTCTCTTTCATCTCTCCCTCCTTTCTTTTTTCCCTTTCTTCTTCCTACTTTTTTTTGGACAGTTTCAACATTTAGCCAAGGTTAACCTTGAACTTGCAACCTCCCTGCATCAGACTCTTAAGTGCAGGGATGACAGGCCTGCACCTTTGAAATGTATTTACCATACATTGGGCCTGAGGCTGGCTGTGCAACGGGGAGGTGGGCTGATGGCTGAGACGGGAGACAGAGTAGGCCGTGAGCACCCATGGCAACTCCTGTCACTTTCACTTATGTTTAACATTTTCATAATAAAACGGTAGCAGAGGGAGAGTGAGATGGCTCAGTGGGTAAAGGCTTGCAAGCCTGGTGACCCGAGTTCAATCCCAGAACCCACCCACACAGTGCAAAGAGACGTCTGACTCCTGAATGTTGTCTTCCAACGTCCACAAGTATGTGCTCCCCAGAACAAGTGAATGTAATTTTAAAGATGAGAGAGAGAGAGAGAGAGCAAGAGAGCCCAAGGGTGCCTCCATCACCCTCCCCAAGCCCTTTCAGGTCCCCCTGTTCCTCCCCCGCCCACCCCCCGTTCCCTGTCAGCTGCTTTCTGTGGACACAAACCCAATTTATTCCCAACTTATTAGCTTAAGGCTATTAGGATAGTTCCCATCAACTCACAAGCGGCCAGAAGCCTGTGTTGGAGGCCTGCTCAGGACACCGGGAGGGGGAGAGAGAGGGCCATTGCTATGGTCACAGTGAGCCCATGTGGATGTGGCCTTCATGCTGACACCTGCTCTTGTTCTCAGGAACTGTGGTGCCCAGGGAATGCTTTCATAGATCATAGATGACAAGAGGCCAGCTGGTAAAACGGGGAAGTTAGGGCTCTGCTTGGGAGATGGTGGGTGTCATATAATACAATACAGTGACACATCCCTGTGACAATTAGCCACATGTATCCTCATAGCAACCCCAGAGCTTGGAACTTCTGGGATCCATTTGGGTACACCAAATCAGAGGCATCAAAACCTGGCCTCGGGGAGAAGAGGCCCCTGCAGATTTGCAGAGGGACCTGCCTGAGCTGCTGGCTGGGACCTGAGGATCAACTCCAGTGCGGCTCGCTCTGAACTCCAGCACCATGGACAGATCCCTCTCGGGTAGGGAGAGCGAACTGAAGAAACCAAACCTTCAGTGTAGCTCAGCAGTAAAATGCCTGCCTAGAATCCCAGGGGTACGGCTCAAAGGCAGAGCACTTGCTGAGTGTGTAAGAGACTCGCTGAGTGTGTAAGAGGCGTGGGTTCAGTCTCCAGCACTGTGAAAATAATAAAGACAAAAAGCCTGCCTAGTTTATATAAAGCCCCAAATTCAGACCCCAGCATTGGGGGCTGGAGTGGGGGTGGGGGGAAATCAGTTTTTCTGGGCCAGAGTGACAGCACAGTGGTTAAGAACACTGGCAACTGGGCTGATGAGATGGCTCAGCGGTTAAAAGCACTGACTGCTCTTCCGGAGGTCATGAGTTCAAATCTCAGCAACCACATGGTGGCTTACAACCATCTGTAATGAGATCTGATGTCCTCTTATGGGGTGTCTGAAGACAGCTACAATGTACTTACATAGAATAAATAAATAACCTTTGGGCAGGAGTGAGAGGGGCCTGGAGCGAGAGGGGGAAGGAAACTACGCTTCCAGAGGACCAGAGTTCAATTCCCAGCATCCACATGGTAGGTAGCTCACAACCAGCTGTAACTCCAGTCCCAGGGCATCCACAGGCAACAGGTACATGCAAGATGCACAAACATGCATGCAGTCAAAACACACATGCACCTAAAATAAAAAAGAAGTTAAATTAGTTTTCCCACGCAACCACTCAAAGTTGACTTCTGAAACACTTGTGTCCTAGGTTGTAAGAACACTGCCAGCCCACACCGCTGTGCATGCTTTTATCAGGGTATGGTAGCATGTGCTTGTAATTCCAGCAGTTGGGGAAGCACAGGCAGGAGGATCAGGAATTTAAGGACAACTAGTCTATACAGTGAGTTCTGGGCTAGCCTTGTCTCAAAAAGGGCAAACAGGTAAAAACAAGAAATAATGATAAAACAAAGTAATGGAAAGAAAGCATCTTAAAATAAAAGCCAAGAAAGGAAAGAAGGAAGGAAGGAAGGAAGGAAGGAAGGAAGGAAGGAAGGAAGGAAAGAAGGAGGGAAGCAACAGAGGCAGGGGCTATCCTGAGAGGGCAGTGGCAGGCTGCCTGTGGCACACTACCAGGCTCACGATGGTGGGGGGTGGGGGTGAGGACAGGGGAGAGCATCCTCTGCTGGGATCTGCATCTTGTTGGGAGGAGGTTATCACAGAGGGTGGCCCAGCATTTTGGCAGAGCCTGTCCAAGTCACACGCTCCAGCAGGGCAGATGTCCATACCTCCCTGATCCCCAAATCTATCTGTCCAGTACTCCCCAGACCCCACCCCCAAGCTGCTAGGCTTAGCAATCAGACAATTGTTCCCCCCACTCCCCATTAGACTCTTCCGGGGACCGAGTCTCCCAGCCATGAATAGAGGGCTTAGCCGGGTGAGGTAGATAAGGACTCTTGAGGGGGGCCAGGGCCTCGGGCCACTGCTGGAGGCTGGCTCAGCTCCAAGGGCTTTTAGCTGGAAGTAACTCTTCATTACTGGCAGGGTTGAGAGGGCATGGGGTAAAACACCTTAGGGGACACCTAGCCTTGTTGTTTGACCCTGGAGTGCGCTTGGCTGCATCCCTTCCCGATGCCAGCTGTAGTTCTGTATCCCTGTGAATCCTGGCTTTTGGGGACCCTCGGGAAGCCCCCCAGCCTATCCTTTGAAGCCTGGCTGTATATCAGTTGCTTGTGGCTCTCCCATCTATGGTCTTCTTTATCTCTCCTTTCTTCCTATTTTTCCTTTCTTCTTCCCTCTCCTCCCTCCTTCCCTCTTTTCTCCCTTCTTTGGTACATAGCCGGGACTGGTCTTGAATTTCTGATTCTCCTGCCTCCCTGTCAGCGCCGGAGTTACCGCTGTACTCCCGCAGTGCCCAGCTTCTCGGTCTGTTTTGTCCACGTTATTCACAAAGCGTCTTCCTCCTAGAGAGTCCCCTCATGTTCGCCCCCTTTCTACTCCTTCACTGTAAGTTCCAACATACTCTGTCTCCCCCAGGAATCCTCCCGTGACTTTCCTTTGCCACGGGGATAAGGTCCAGAGAGGGGAAGGCATTTACCCACGATCACACAGAAGGGGAAATAAGAATGGACCAAAAAGGCTTCGCTGGTGAAAGAGGATGACGAGAGATGCCCCGAAGTGACCATCCACCTCCAGGTGAAGGGAGGAAAAAGCACCAGACTCCTACAGATTCCTTCGTTTTCCAGAAAGCCCATAAGCGTGTCCATTTCACAGGCAAGAAAATTGATGCCAGAGATCCCCCCAGCCAGACCCCATGGGAGTGGCAGAGGCAAGAACGGTCTCAAGCCTGCCTGGCCCGCTCTGCACCCTCTCATGACTCGCCGCCGGCTCTGTGACCCCACCCCCACAGTCGGGGAGCCTTGCTTACCCGAGTCTGTCTGTGCTCCCTCCAAGGCTTCTCCTCGTGGTGTCAGGTCTGTGAGAGTGAGCCACGCACGCACGCACGCTGCTTGAGAAAGCTCTTCTACTCTCTATTTACAAGAGCAGGCTTCTGAGCGAATGAGCCAGGGAAAATGTTTGGCTTCCGTGGGTGGGAGCTGGGGCCATCTGTTCCCAGGCGCTGAGAAAACACCGTAGACGTCGCTACAGCCCCGGTGCCCGGCAGAGCCTTGCAGAGTGGGGCCCTGGCACCCACTGGCTGACTGTCCTATAGCGGGTCACGCACCCTCTGTGGGGCTCAGTGTCTGCGTGTCATCAAGCTGTGTGACTCCAGTGTCCTCTCTGTGCCTTCCTGCTGCTCTCTTCTTATAGCCTTCTTTTTTTCTGAACTACAGCCTCACCCCACGCTCACCCCGAGAAACCAAATGCCCCCCTACGAGGATCAGGCCACTGACATCTGTGACGCGGGCTCCCTAGGACCAGCTTTTAGGCTTTTATGACTACTGCCCTCATTTGTTCCCAGGCTGAAAATAGCTTTATTGTTTCCTCTGAAAATAAAGAAAGCCATTTTCCAATCCAAAAACTTATGATGTAGGAGGGTAAATGGAGAGAGAGAGAGAGAGAGAGAGAGAGAGAGAGAGAGAGAGAGAGAGAGTCTCTTCCATCAGGGGAAGCGTCTGTTGAGGAGAGCAACTTTCCAGATGACTCTAAATGGTTGTCACGTCTGGGGTCAGAACAAGGAGAACAGACTAGATATTTTGAGACCCACGGGATTGGGGAATATAGTTCAGTGGTAGAGCCCCTGCCTAGAATCCCCCAGTGATTCCAGTGATCTTAGATGGGGTTAGTCAGCTAGAGTTCTCTCTCTCTCTCTCTTTCTTTCTTTCTTTCTTTCTCTCTCTCTCTCTCTCTCTCTCTCTCTCTTTCTTTCTTTCTTTCTTTCTTTCTTTCTTTCTTTCTTTCTGTTTTTCTAGCATGGGCAAGACCACAGATTTGATTCTTAGCAGCACAGAGAAGGGAGGGAGGAGAAGAGAGAGAGAGAGAGAGAGAGAGAGAGAGAGAGAGAGAGAGAGAGA
>NW_021614592.1:364-1063 GCF_004785775.1 Grammomys surdaster | reverse complement strand
AGAGAGAGAGAGAGAGAGAGAGAGAGAGAGAGAGAGAGAGAGAGAGACAGAGAGAGAGAGAGACAGAGAGAGACAGAGACAGAGACAGGGATTGAGACAGACAGACCAACAGACAGACAGACAGACAGGAGAGAAAACCAGGAACTACCACCCTCCCCCTGGAGCCTTCAGTTCCTTGCCAGGACCCTTGTAGACTGTAGCCCCATGAGTGTGGTCCCTTGAGGACACCATCCCATAACCCCTGTCCTTTGTCTCACACTCCAGAGAGTAGAAAGGTAACAGTTATAAAACTTGCCCTGTCCTCACTGTGTAACCTAGGACAAGTGCTTTAGGGTCACCTAAGACTCAGCTGTGTCACCCGTATATCGGGATATCACATCAGGATGAGGGTCACATTAATTGATATGTGACAACTATTGATCCATCAATTTAGCTAAGTAAATCCTAGATGGTCTATAGCACAAACAGATGACCTGGGCATTGTATAACTTTGTGCAAAACCATTGTGTGAAAGGTGGGGAGAGGTGAGGGAGACCCTTGGCTGGGGCTGAGGCCTGTGCCCTGTGGATGAGGCCTGTGTCCTGTGGGTGAGGCCTGTGCCCTGTGTGTGAGGCCTGTGCCCTGTGTGTGAGGCCTGTGCCCTGTGTGTGAGGCCTGTGCCCTGTGTGTGAGGCCTGTGCCCTGTGTGTGAGGCCTGTG
>NW_021614592.1:0-354 GCF_004785775.1 Grammomys surdaster | reverse complement strand
GCCTGTGCCCTGTGTGTGAGGCCTGTGCCCTGTGTGTGAGGCCTGTGTCCTGTGGGTGAGGCCTATGTCCTGTGTGTGAGGCCTGTGCCCTGTGTGTGAGGCCTGTGCCCTGTGTGTGAGGCCTGTGCCCTGTGGGTGAGGCCTGTGCCCTGTGGGTGAGGCCTGTGTCCTGTGGGTGAGGCCTGTGCCCTGTGTGTGAGGCCTGTGCCCTGTGTGTGAGGCCTGTGCCCTGTGGGTGAGGCCTGTGCCCTGTGGATGAGGCCTGTGTCCTGTGGGTGAGGCCTGTGCCCTGTGTGTGAGGCCTGTGCCCTGTGTGTGAGGCCTGTGCCCTGTGTGTGAGGCCTGTGCCCTGTG
>NW_021614591.1:0-8350 GCF_004785775.1 Grammomys surdaster | reverse complement strand
AGCACCCACATGGCAGCTCACAACTGTCTATAGCTCCAGTTCCAGGGTTCTGACACCCTCAGACCAGTGTACATAAAATAAATATTTTTAAAAATTATTAAAAACAAACAAATAAGTAAATAAACACTAAAATAAAAATAATAATATAAGATGAAGTTATAATTTCTTAAATGGTACAAAAATTTACATTGATTTCAAATTTAAGGTTTTCATTGGTACGGGTTTCTTATTGATATAGAAGTGAGATTATTATTGTCACTCTCATAGGCATTGTGCCTATATAACACATTTAGGAATACATTGCTTAGGCCCAGTCCCTCTTTAACTTTTTTTAAACTGATTTGAGATGGTTAGCCTGTGAAGTAAGGGCCTATAGCAAATTCATGGCTCTGAGCTTATTGTTAGGGTGTTTTCTATTTTTTATTTAGAAATAGCTGAGAGGAGAAAACAGACAATAGTCCAGATTGCCTTACATGGATAGTTGGTTTCAAAACGTCAGAAGTCCACAGAATTGATGTTACAAACATTTCTGCATTAAGGTTCATTTTGATTAGAGAACTATCTGCTCCTGACAGCTTCCTATCTTGGATTCTAAGAAGAAATTGAGGGTCTTTGGAGTTACTCCAGTTGTGGTGAGACATCCACTAGGCAAGAATGGCCTCTTTTCATCTACAGCCGAATTACTGTCCTGAAAAGGACACACTTCTGGAATAGTCCACTGATTATATCTGCCAAGACAGAGTAATCAGCCCTTAATAATTCTGCATTACTAGGTCTGTCAGATGATCCTTGGCCAGAAGTCTGAAGATTGGATGCTCCAACGTTTTGTAGTATAGGGACTGTCCAGGTGTTCAGCAGTCTCTATAAATTGGCTTTTAGAAGCTATGCTTTGTGCTTCTCATAATTTCAGTTAATTCAGTCATTCTGGATTTCTGACCGGATTGAAGACTTACAGTCTCATATCCAATCCCAGCTATTTACTTTGAGAAAAAAGACTTTAGAGGATGGTTTTCAGCTGACATTCATTCTAAAGCCAAGAAAAAAGCCAGGTTCCGAACTAAGTCTTTTAGTTAGGAGAGATGACAGAGGTTCTGGTTAGTCAACAAAATGATGGACTGGGTATTAGGTCTTTCTTGTACCTTATTGATACAAATTGGTATAGTTATGCTCTAATTGTATTTTGAGAGAAAAGTTTTAACAGGAAGGGTGACATGTAGGAGGAGCAATGGTGGGAGGAATAAGGAGAAGAGGAGGAGTAAGGAGAGGAGGAGGAGCTAGGAGAAGAGAGAAAGAGGGGTAGTTGGGACTTCAGTGTAGGCATAGTAAAACTAGAAACTAGGAAAGGAAGCTGGTAATATGGGCAGAAAATTGATTTTTAATAAACCTAAAGTCATTTGTACATTCAGTCAACAAACATTTATGGAGAAACTATTGTCTTTAAGCCAAAGTTCTGTATTGCAGGTTTGTGATCCCAGATAGTTGGGGAGCCTAGGTAGGGAATGACAAGTTTTAGGACTGCCTGGACAACTTACTGAGACCATGTCTCAGAAGGTAAAAGGAGGCCCAGTAAGATGACTGAGTGGGTGAAGGCAGTTGCTGCCAAGCCTGTTGTGACCTAAATTCAGTGTCCTTAATTCACACTGTGGAAGGTGAGAACTAACTCCTGAAAGTGGTCCTCTTATGTCCATACATGTGCCATAGCATGCTTGTATTCATGTGCACACACACTAAAGAAAGAAATACAAGCCTAGTGAGCTCTGCATAGCTGGTCTTTGCTGCTTTGTGGGTTTTTCTTTTCCCACCCTTTATCTACTCAGTTTCACCTCCTATCACTAGATAAGAAAGAAAGAAGGATGGGGGAAAGGGGAGATCCCTAAATCTAATTTCTTTTCTTTTGCTTCTTCTTTGAGTACAACTACTAACAAACAACAACCAGCATGTCTTGAACAATCAACAACCCTCCCACCACCTCTCAGGCCCCTAGCATTTGTACACCCTCTGAAAAGTTCCCAGAGTTCCAAACATCACACAATCACAGAAACTATCTGTAGTTGGCAAAAACATGCCTCTGCTAAAGCACGAGGCAAATCATAGTCAGCTGCTGCAGTCAGTCCGAAGCAACTCCATATCTCCGCACATGGGATGAAAATGAAAACATTTTTTATAATATTTGTGTGTTTTTATTTATGTATTTTGTTTAATGTATGAGTGCTCTGTCTGTATGGATACCTGCATGGCAGAAGAGGGCAACAGATTCCTTTAAAAATGGTCGTAAGCCACCATGTGGTTGCTGGGACTAGAACTCAGGACCTCTGGAAGAGCAGTCTCTTAACCACTGACCCACCTCACTAGCCACATTTCTGTGTTTTTCAAAGAAATCAAAATTCCAAAATTGTCAGTACATCTCTGATAGTTTGAGGCCACTGTGGTCTACAGGGTGAATTCCAGGAAAGCCAGGGCTACACAGAGAAAACCCATCTCACCACTCCCAGGAAAGAAATCAATATAAAATTGAGTTAAAGGTAAAAAGAGAGTTGGATGCTGTAAGCAAAGCATTAGGGAGGCAGACACAGGAGGACCGGGAGTTGGAGGCCAGCTTTGACTATATAACAACTTCACAGCTAACCTGGGCCACATGAGACCCCATCGAAAACTAAAAACTAAAACTAAAAAAGGACTGAGCATGGTGATGTGCACCTTTAATCTCAGCACTCTAGAGGCAGAAGCAGGATCTCTGTGGGCTTAATGGCAGCCTGGTCTACATAGGGAGTTCCAGGCCAGCCAGGAATAAAAAGTGAGATCCTGTCTCAAAACAAAAACACCAAGTAAAAGAGAGATGAGGATATAGACCTGTGGTTGAGCTCCTTACCCAGAGTCCACCAGTGAAGAATTAGGGGTGTATGGCTTCACAGGACAGTGCAGGTCCAGCATGCAGGAGGCTCATGGTTCAGTTTGTCATATTGCATAAGCAAACAAGCTAGAACCTTATTGCGTCTATCCCTGTAAACAGATATCACTACCTAAGTGTGAGGGGAACCATTGTTATGTTTGTTGGTGATAGGATGACCTGGCCCTGGGAGACCCTCAGTGGAATCATTGCTGACTCTGTCTCCGTTGGATGGATGACAACTATTTGGGCTGATAGGAACCGGGGACAAAATATATCTTCCACCCGGTTTGTTAGCCAAATACTGAATTCCAGGGAATGTGATGTTTGGGAAAGCAGACCTGTACTGAGAACACCCGCTGCCTCTGAAGGTGTCACCCTATAAAGTTCACATCTACCTTCGATTCCATCGTCCAAGATCTACTATCTCCTGCACAGATTAATCATGTACCTAGAGGGAGAAAGTTAGGGCTCGGGATGTAGGTCAGTTGGGAGATGCCCACCTAGAAGCACAAAACCCTTGGGAGGTGGGCACACTGTGGTAGTTTGAAACCAAAATGTCCCCAAGGTCTCTATATTGGTGGAACTGTTTGAGAAGGATTAAGAGATGTGACTGTGTTGGAGGAGGTGTGTCGCTAGCGGTGGGTGTACTAGCTGTGTCAGCTTGACACAGGTTAGAGTCATCAGAGGGAAGGATCCATGTTGAGGAAATGCTTCCATGAGAATCAGCTGTGAGGCATTTTCTCAATTAGTGATCAATGGGGGAGGGCCAGCTCATTGTGAGTGGTGCCATCCCCAGGCTGGTGGTTCTGGGTTCTATAAGAAAGCTTGCTGGGCAAGCCAGTAAGCAGGATCCCCTCCATTGCCTCTGCATCAGCTTCTGCCTCCAGATTCCAGCCCTAATTGAGTTCCTGTCCTGACTTCCTCCGATGATGGACTATGATGTAGAAGTATAAACCAAATAAACCCTTTCCTCCTCGACTTGCTTTTTGGTCATGGTCTTTCGTGGCAGCTATAAAAACCCTAACTAAAACAGAAGTTGGTACCAGGAGTAGGGTATTGCTGTGACAGACCTGACCATGTTTGGGGGAAGATTGTGGAAGGACTTTGGAACTTTGAGCTAGAAAAGCCATTGAGTGGGATATCTGTGAGAGCTTGGAAGATAGAATGTGGACAGCAATGCAGATGAGGCCTGGCTTATGAAGCTTCAGAGGAAAGTTTAAAGACTATCAGAAATGTTCGCTATTTTGATTTAAGATTCTGTAGTTCTGGTTAGCTGGAACTGAAGAATCAGCCATGATTAACAAGATACCAGAAACAAGATACTAAAGCAAAATCTTTGCTTTACGGGAACCATTGATGCTGGTTAGCTGGAATTAAGAATCTAGCAGTGATTAAGAAGAAACCAGGGAGACCCACCCATCACCCTGCTAGACTGTCCTGACAGGGACCTACCCTCCATTGCATGGCAAAAACAGGCCCTAGACTCACAGAGCCCATCCTGCCACTACAGAATGCAGCACAGGAGGAAGACATCCATAAACCAGTCTGCTGCCATGCTACAGAGGTGGGCTATGGACACCTAGAGACCTGTTTGAGACTATAGCACGTAGGTAGGGTAAAGGAGGTCACCCATAGGCCTGCCAGCCACATGGCCCGCATGCAGTGAGAGCCAGTACAGTGTGCAAGTGTGTGGCGGACTCATGAGAGAGAACGAGAAGCACACCAGTTTGAGCATTATGAAGAGAGATGGAACTGGAGATGGGAGGTAGGGAGGAGTAGCCTCTTGTGAGTAGCCAATCACACCACCTGGGGCCATGGTGAAGTCCCAGTCCTTGCTGCCACTGAGGGCCATGTCTGGGTATGTGGTCATGAAGCTGCAGGCCTCCGTGTCTATGTCCATGCCCTATACTGCCACTAGAGACCATGAAGACGTTCCTAGTCTGGGCAGCCACCTGTGGTCACAGAGATATACAGGAGCTGTGCAGACTGGCCTTGCCACCTCATTGGTTATGGCACTCTAGAGAGCTGGTCCTACATCTCACCAGTGGCAGAACTGGGGAGGGGGGGTCCCCTGAATCTCTCCCGGGCAGTGTAGTAGAGATGGCCCTGGTGGTGGTGAGGCCTCAGGTGAATTGGCCCTGAGGACATGAGAATGGGAGACCTGTCAACTCATCTACCACGAGGTAGTGTAGTGCAATTGCTCCTCCAATTCCTCCTCTCCTTACCCCCTGTGGCAGTTGGGAAAACTGGATATGTGGTCCTGAGGGCTGGTGAACTGGCGCTGCCCCTCAGCAGCTGTAACACTCAAGAGAGATAGCCCTATACCTCACCTGGGCAGCACAGCTGATCCTGATGGAGGGGGTGAGTGCGAGCCCTCCTGAGGGCATGAGTTTGGGACAGCTGGTCCCACAGCTTATCTGACATCAGGTGGTTTGGGCACAGCGTTGATGCCCTTAGCCGCCCTGCATATCACCCCCCCTGATACCTGAGGGAATCTGGAGAGCTGGTCTAGGGATGTGAGAGTGGAGAGCTGGCCCCGTCCCTCACTGGCTGCATTACTTGGGAGGGTGGGCTCTGAGCTTGGGATCACAGTGAAGCTGGTTCTGGGGGCATGGGCACAGGTGAGCTGGCCCAGAAGACACAAGAGCAGGAGAGCTAATCCTGCCTCCTGCCCATGGTGCCACTGAGGGTGCCTCATCAGAGTAGTACTAGAGTGCTCTGGGAGTGCACAAATCTGGTGGTGTGGGTGTGGAAGAGCCGGCAGGATGACTAGCTCAGTTACCACCCAGGCACAGATCCGGGCTATTGAGTTGGCCTCCACAACAATCCACCTCATCTTGGAACTGTTGGAGCTTGTGAAAGGGCTTCCCTGCTGATCCAAAGCTCTAGGCTCTCCACGACACAGGGCAACAACGGGATAATAGGGAAGATCCTGGTGAGGATGGAGTATTGATGGTGTAATAAGAGCCAGAGACCTCTAACCAGACAAATGACTCACAGCAATGAGCATATGCAAGTCAAGATGTGTGGACAGAGGGGTATACTGTGGGACACACTGTGACACACTTCAGCTTCCATGATGAGGTGTTTTCTATAGTTTGTTTTTGTTTGTTAGTTTAAGTGTTCTTTATTTTCTTTTGGTGGGTGGAGTCCTCAAGGGTGGACACAAGGGGACAGAGAGATGAGCAGGACTGGGGTGGGCGATGTGAAACTCACAAAGAGTCAATACAAAGTACAAAGTAAGATGGAGGATGAAGGAGGGAGAAAGCAGAGGGAGGAGGGGAGAGGATGGAGGGAGAAGGAAGGACGAAGAGGAGGGAGGAAGAGGGAGGAGAAGAGACCAGCATTACTGAGGTGAAATCTTCTGGGAAGTATTTTCTGAGAGCACAGAGAAGAACTGTGTTCCAGAGGGAGTCATGGAATCCTTGAACCTCACATTGGCCGTTGCACTTGGTAATATGTAAGAGTCATTCAGGTGGTACTGGTTTGGAAAGCATGAAGGGAAGGGGTCATAAACAGCAACTGAAGCTTGCTTGGTGTTGTGAGAGGCCATTTGTGGAGGTGCAGCCTCAGAGTCAGCTGAAGGCCCAGGACGGAAGGGATCAAGCAGAGGAGTTGAGGCTTGGCACCAGGAAGAGAGCCTATGAAAGGCTATTGGTGACAGTGCAGCCCAATTGAAGCAAGGGACCCTAGCAGTTTTAGAGATGCCAGTACTGCAGAATGACCAAGAGCAGCAGCAGCAGTGGGGTGGAACCAGCCAGAACCTAGGAGATAAGCTGTGTGTGCTGCAGAGGGCAGAGCTGGAGAAGTGACCCAAGCCCTTTGGAGGAGCCCAGAAGGTCATGAGTGGATCCCAGACATTGGACATTGAGTTATTTCTACTATTGGAAATTTTGCTTGGTTCAGATTGTGACTGTGCTGTGCCCTGGTTCTTCCATCTTGAAGAGGTATTTAATTTAGTGTTGATCTTTACAGGTGCCAACGGCTGAAAGACCTTGAACTTTTAAAAGAGATTTTTCATTTTTAGAGATATTGAATATTTTAAGGGGACTGAATTTTTTAAAAGATTTATTTATTTAATGTATGTGAGTACAGTGTTGGTGTCTTCAGACACACCAGAAGAAGGCATTGGATCCCATTAGAGATGGTTGCAAGTCAAACTACCATATGGTTTCTGGGAATTGAACTCAGGACCTCTGGAAGAGCAGTCAGTGCTCTTAACTGCTGAACCATTTCTCCAGCCCAGGAGACTGATGGGACTTTTAAAGTTATTTGTATTTTTCATGTGAGGTCTTGGGGATGACTAAGAAAGGAAAGGTTGTGGCTTAATGGTGATGTGTTTGTGTGTCAAGTTGACAAGGGCTGACATGACAGTTTTACTGACTGGTTTTGTGTGTCAACTTGACACAAGTTAGAGTCAGCAGAGAGGAAGGAGTCTCAGTTGAGAAATACTTCTATGAGACCCAACTACAAGGCATTTTCTCAGTTAGTGATGGATGGGGCATGGCCCAGACCATGATAGGTGGTGCCACCCCTGGGTTGGCGGTCTTAGATTCTATAAGAAAGCATGATGAGCAAGCCCTGGGAAGTAAGGTAGGCAGCAGTTCCCCTCTGTGGTTTCTGCATCAGCTCTGCCTCCAGGATCTTACCCTATTTGGGTTCCTGTCCTGACTTCCTCCAGTGATGGATTATAATCTGGAAGTGTAAATTGAATAAACCCTTTCCTCCCCAACTTGCTTTTTGGTCATGGTGTTTCATGACAGCAATAGAAACTCTAACTAAGATGGTGGACTCTGAGATCTCAAAAACAAATGTCATTCCCCGTTAGCCCCCACCTCTCTCTTTCCCTCCCTCTCTCCCTCTCTCTGCTTCATGCTTGTAGGTCAGGATATAGGATGTAAGTTCTCAGCTTCTGCTCCAGTTCCTTGCTTGCCTGCTGCCGTACTCCTCAGCTTGTTGGTCCTGGACTCACCCTCTATAGTGTAAGCTCCAGTAAACTCTCTTCTCTTAGTTGCCTTGGTCATGGTGTCTTAGCATAGGAATAGAAAAGAAACTTAAACAGGGCAGAGGGATCAGAAATTCAAGGTCATTCTCAGCCTCATAATGAGTTATCTCTCTTCAGTAGTGTCTGACTAGCATGCAAGAGGCCCCAGGGTCCAACCCCAGTACTAGCAAAACAAATGGAGAATGCTATAGGCACCTCCATCTGTAAGCTGCAGTCAGTTCCCTGACTCTCACGGCAGCACTGGCCTGTTCCCTCGGTTTACTATTTACGATGGATGGGAAGTCCTCATGCTATAGATTGAGAAGACGAAAATGTCATGTCTGCTAACTTATGAGCATAACCCTTTCACTGACATGCACAGGAACAGAGGCAAGAAACACATGGGGCTTCTATCCCAGTTGAGAAAGAGCCTTAGCTACAGTTTCCCTTGTGTACCTGTTGTGGTTAAAATGTGA
>NW_021614590.1:0-36206 GCF_004785775.1 Grammomys surdaster | reverse complement strand
CCATAAAGTTTATCTCTTTATAAATTGATGTGTCCTAAATTTGTTTTAAAATTTAACTTATTTATTACTATTTTTTATGTATTTACTTTATATCCTGCTCACTGTACCCCCCCCATCACCTTCTCCCACAATTCTTTCCTCCTTCTCCTTTCCCTTTTCTTCTGAGCAGGCGAGGGCCCATCTGGCTATCCCCCTACCATAGTACTTCAAGTTTATGCAAGGCTAGGAGTTTTCTCTCCCACTGATATCAGACAAAGCAACCCAGCTAGAAGAGTATATCCCATATACAAACAATAGCTTTTGGGATAGCCTGTTCCAGTGGTTTGGGACCCACATCAAGACCAAGCTGCTCTTGTGCTACATATGAGTGAGGAGGCCTAGGTACTGCCTCTGTATGCTCTTTGGTTCAGACTCTGAGACCAGCAAGGGGCCAGTTTTGTTGACTCTTTTGGTCTTCTTGTGGAGTTCCTGTCCCCTTTGGGGCCAGCAGTCCTTCCTCCTGTTCTTCCGTAAGAGTTCCCAAGCTGCATCCACTGTTTGGCTGTTGCTGTCTGTATCTGTCAGAGTCAGCTGCTTGATGGAGTCTCTCAAAGCACAATATGCATCTATCTGCAAGCATAACAGAATATCCTTAATAGTGTCAGGGACTGATGCTTGCCTATGGGATGTGTCTCAAGTTGGGCTGGTTACTGGCCATTCCCTTGGTCCCTGCTCTATCACCAGTGGCTACCTTACTTGTGGACAGGATGAATTTGGGGTTGAAAATTTTGTGGGTGGGTAGGCGTCTCTATAGCTCCCTTGGAAATCCTGCCTAGTTACAGCAGGTGGCCTCTTCAGGTTCATTATCTCCAATGTTGTGACTCACAGCTGACATCATCTCCATTGATAATTGGGTGCCTTCCTTATCCCAGGTCTCTGGCTCATCCTGAATTGGACCCCACCTCTTCACCCCTGTCAATTGGAGATTTTCATTCACTTTCCTGGCCATCTGTCCATTTCTCCTATCCTCCCCCACACCTGATGCTCAATCCCCTGTTTTCCTCTTCATTCTCCTTACATCCCAGTTCCCTCCCTCCATCTGACTCTTATGACTCTTTTATTCCTCCTTGTGAGATGTTCTGGATGTTTTTGTAGTAAATATCGGGATGAGGTAAACCTCAATGGTCCTGCTGTGACGAGCCTCTGAGGGTATCCTTACTCCGTATGTTTCAGGACCTGAGGGTTTGTATGGTTCAGGAGCCAGAGGTCCAGTGAAAGTGGGTGGAGAGGTGGCAGGAGAATTGAGGTCCCCCTGTGCTAGCAGGCTGCTTAGGGCAGCTTGGCTTGGTCCAGAGGGTCAGTGAATAGATAAGATGGGATGGGGAAGGGAAGCTTACCTGTGTGTTTCTAGAGTCTGATGAAGGTGGACCAGAGGTAGTAAGAGAGTGAATGGCCCTCTGGGATAACAGGCTGCTCAGGGCAGCTTGTCCTGGCCAAGAGGGCTCAGCCAGCAAGGAATATGGGAGTAGGAAAGCAATCTTACCTGTATGGTTCAGAATCTGCAGGTCTAATGCAGGTGCGGGGAGGGGTGGTAGCAGAATAGAGGTCAGCCTGGTATGTCAGGCTGCTCAGGGCAGCTTGGCTTGGCCCAGAGTGCTCGGCAAGCAGAGGAGATAGGTGGCGGAAGATGTTTCTTCATAAAACTGTTTCCACATTCATTGCATTTGTGAAGTTTCTCATCTGTATGAACGCTTTGGTGTGAGATGAATCAATGGTAAAGGATTTCTCACATTCATGGGATTCGTAAAGCTTCTCTTCTGTGTGGATTCTCTGATGTCTCCTAAGTTGTTTCTGGATATATCCTTTGGAACATTTATTACACTTGGAATTTTCCTCTGCTGTATGAATTTCGGATGTTTTCTAATACGTGAGCATCAAGTGAAGGGTTTATCATAATCATTAAATTTGTAAGTTTTTTCTGCAGTGTGGATTCTGTATTGATTTTCTAAATCTGATGCACGATGGGAGCAATTTCCACATTCTGTACAGTTGTCAGGTTTTTCCCCATGATGCACGTAGGGCGTGTAGTTATGTACATAAGAGTCTAAACATGAGTTATGACATGCCAAAGGGCTTACTGCAATCTGTACATTTATAAACTTCTTGTGTGTGAGTTGCTTTATGTCTAATAAGGTTTCAACATAGCTTAAAGCCTTGCCCACATTTCTAGCATTGGTGTGGTTTCTTTGCATTGTGTATTCGTTTAATGTGGGTTTATATTCAAAGTCAAAAGATTCATATTCTATTCATTAAAATGTTCTAAGTCTTACTTGCTCTTTGTAAGCAGTGATAACACTGTTATGAGTTAGTGTGAAGCCATTGCACATCCTTTTCTTTCTTCTGAGTACAGTTGAATGATGGAGGCTGGCTTCAAATTATGGAATGATGGGTAGAATGTTGGCTATCTTGATCATGCTGAGGTATGTTCCTTCTCATATTCTTCAGTGCTCTTATAGTGAACTAATGAGACATTTTTCCCCAGGACTTTCTTGGATATGTTGACAGGGTTGTGTGTCTTCCCTCACAGATTTTACGTATTTTTGCCTTGAATAGTTTGTTTTGTGGGTCCTGAAACAGTCTTAGATTATTGGAATGAAATCAGTTTGTTCCCCTTCTGTATGCGTTAGAGAGAATGTCTGTGTCAGTGTACATCCTTGCAACTGCTCTATGATCTTTTTTCCTTTATAATTTTTTTTCTTCATCTCTTTTTTTTAAAGTGAAGGTAAAGTCAGCTTTGTGTGATGACTGTCTGACTTCCCATTTCTTTCAGTATTCTACAATATCCTCTGTGCAAGATTATTATAGGTTTTTCTAAAAGAATTGGAGAATTCATTGCTCAGTCTATCCAGACCTTAAACATTGTTAGTGGAGACAGTGTGTCAGCACTTCCTCATTGCCTGGCCTAGTTTTATGTCATAAAAGGTTGATATTCACTTGTTTCTAGAAAAATCATCCTTTACTCTCTTCAATTCTCATTAATTTTGTATGACTTTCCACACCATGCCATCCCTCTGCTATTTCCCATTATCACACTAAACAACCTGGGCAGTGGCATAGAAAGAGACCATCTAATTGGTTGTTAAAAATGTCTGGAGAAGTATTTGATATGAGAGAAACATAGGGTCAATACAATACATAAAAAGAGTTACCTACATGCTACTATCATGGTCATGACAACTTTCTGTAGTAATACTATTTCAACACTCAGATTAAGTTCTTATTTTTGAGACATACATATATGTATATGTATATATATACACATACATACATATATATACACATATATATACATGTATATATATGTGTTTATATATATATTTGTGTATATACAAAAGATTTCGGCATTAGAAAGGCCTAGAAACACTCGCTTAGAACATTTAGCACATGGACATGCCATTTAAAGACAGGTGTGTCCTGAATTGTAATATTCTCCTTATAAATGGGTTCACATGGATTTCAATGGTCAATATTCTCACACAAAGGTGTGCATGCAGCTTAGAAAAGAATTTCTCATTGAAAGGAAGAGTAATTGGAAAGATACATGTTACCTCAGAAACAAAGTAAAGCCTTCTTAGATGATGATGGAAATGGCTGTAACTGGACCTGATGATGGTTTATCAATTTGAGCAAAATATGATATTTGACAGGTAGAATCTATGTTTGTACAAGACAACAGTACACACATGGAAAAGGCATGTACTGTATCTGTCAGGTAGAATGAAGTGAAACATGACCAAAGGGTCAGATATTGTATTGTACTGTGATAGCTAATGAACTTTATTTAATGCCAGGCATCCATCTTAGGGCCCCACTAGCCATTTGCCTCTGACTCTAGTTCTTGAATCTTACATTCCCAGTAATATCCCTGAGTAGTAGTTTTTTACAGCTGGCATACATATACTTTATATCTGTGCCTGGTACCTGCTAAGGTTTGAAAAAGGCCACCGATTGTAGTAATTTTTCTTGCCACATTAAATATACCATTCCATGCTCTCCTGAATGCAGGAATGTTGTCAAGTTTACTGGTATAATTTTCCTTCTTATGTTATTTTTTTTAATGGTTTAGCATTGTTCATAAGATTGTTGTATTTATTTTAGCTTTTAATTTTTCAGAGAAGAGTAACAAGAAGAATGAATGCTTCTCTCATAAATGTTCCTCAGGTTAGTGCCCTTTCCACATTTCTTTGAAATTCCTATTAGTATTTAAAGCATTTGAGACCTTAGTTCTCTACCTCTGGTAATGTTATCTAAAGTGTTTCCTTTCTGTAATTTATCTTTGTTCTTCTCCAATGATCAAAATTGAGCCTTTAGATCTTTCACTTCAAAAGAGACAAGCACAGCCTTGTGCCTATTGTATTTTCACTGGATTTTATACTGTGAGGACATAAATTTCCAAGGCCCAGAGACCTTCAGGTCTGAAAGAGAATCTACTGCAAATGATTCTCAATGAATATATTGGTAGCTAATTTCTACATCGGATGAACTTGTGCCCTTTTATATTAGTGGGGAACGAAGGTCTCACATGCTACATAAATGCTGTTTCAGGAATGGTCAGGTTTCTAGAAACAAGCTTGTGGATGTGGATAGGCAAATATATGGAAGAGTAGAGTTTATGGGAAAGTAGAATTAGAATACACCCACTGTGTTGAATCCTAATAGTAAATATTCAGCTCCATAGAGGCACACATGATGGAAGGAATATTTGGCTCTCTCTTGCCATAAAATTGATGTGTTTTTAGAGGATACAGATTGTAGTATTCTGGTATCTCTTTTTGGCATTTTGTGTTACACAGTAATCATGTGTGTGTTGACACATGAAATCTGTTTGTCTCTGGAGAGTCTGATCAGTGCTCAGTGTGGTAAGTTCTCAATATAGAGATGATTATTTTCTATTTCTGCTTTGTTTCATCATTTTTTAGAAGTAGTGTAAACACTACTGTGTGTACCTTTTTATTGCAGCACATGGAATGTATTAGTAAGATTCTTCTGGATAGTATTGCCTTGGTACTTTGTATAAGCCATGAAATTTCAACCATTACTGAATGTCTCTCTTAATTCTTCTCTTCTCTTCTTTAATGAAAAGAATGTTCCATCCTTTGTATGTTTTTTTTCTCTCTTCCAATTTATATATTACATAGGGGAAAAATTCTGACGGGCTGTGGTGCTGTTTCTTTACAATAATATTCCTGTTTGTTTGTTTGTTTGTTTGTTTCGAGACAGGGTTTTTCTGTGTAGCCCTGGCCATACTGGAACTCACTCTGTAGACCAGGCTGGCCTCAAACTCAGAAATCCCCCTGCCTCTGCCTCCCAAGTGCTGGGATTAAAGGCTAGTGCCACCACCTGCCTGGCTACAATAATATTCTTTTCACGTCTTTGGGTTCTTAAGTGTTTATCTGCATGTATTTATATGGACTGAGTGACACATTATGCCTGTGAATCCCAGAGTTCAACATCAAGCTCTTGGGACTGAAGTCATACATTGTAGTTAACTGCAATGTGTGTAGAAAGAAAAGAAAATTAAAATTAAAAGATTGAAGTTTTCACTTAAGTCAATCTCACTAGCAATGATATATTTAAAACAGTTAGTATAATTCTCTCAATTTAAAAACACAATTTGATCAAAGAAAATTATTCTACTTCATCTGAGTGCATTGTCACATATGCCATTTATTTACACATACATGTCTAATTATTCTGTAGTAAAAGACCATATGGAATTTATGAAATTGTTATTATCTGTATTGCATATGTAAACTTTGAGAAAACTGTAAATAATTTTAATGTTTTCTAATACTGTTTTTCTTTTATATATTTTAATGTTGTGAATATAGCCTCATAAAACATCCTTATAAAGTACTTCATTCTGTGTGTCCTTTGGAATGTTGAATGTGTTCACTGACATTACCCTTTTTTTCTGTTTAAAGAAAAATTGTGGTTCTTAATTCATCCAACAATTCTGCGTTTCACTATCTACGTCTTTGCTCTAGTAAGGGTACAGCATTGTACCTAGGCCTCAGGATGTCGACTAAGAATTTTAGAGTAGAGTCAGGTGAGACCCAGCTGCAGACAGGATTGATACAATGTCCATGGTTGAGCAAGAATGACAGCTGTAGAATTTAGAAGCACAGTTTTACTCATTGTAACTTGACCATCTGTGATGTTTGATTTTGCTTGATAACAACCCTATAATTCATAATGATACATTCCTGCATCTAGATCACACATGTTATATTCCCTAAAAGTTCCCTATTTATGATTCCACTATGTACTCCTGTTTCAAAGAAAACAAAAATACAATAAAGACTAAGACTATGGTAGGTAACATTCTTTATTAAAATTAAATTTTACTTCCTTTTATGTATGTTAGTACATTTACCTCAGTGTTTGCATATATTGTATATTCCTCCAGCCTTTATGTTCAGAAGAGAGCACTAGATTTTAAAGAATTAGAAATAAATATCTGCTGTGTAGTTCATGTGGGTGCTGGAAAACAATTTAGGATTACAAAATTCAAACTGCACACAAATATTCAAATGAAGTGATGGTGGCATATTCTTCTGTTCCTATGGTCTTAGAAAACACCAGAAAATTCATGAAGGAGAGAGACCTTAGGAATGTACTCAATATAGTATGCCATTCTCTGCATTGTCTCATAAGAGTAGCAATGCTTAACTTCTGACACCTTTCTATAGCACAACTAGAAGATGCTGTTTGTCCTTGAATATTTCCCATGACTCATATTCATCACAACGTGACCCTTATTCTTTAGGTCTGTTTCATCTTGGAAAACTCTTTTGTCCAGCAGCACATGATAAACAGGTAATTTTCTATTACAGGGTCAGTTAACATTCAAGGATGTGACTGTGGACTTCTCACAGGAGGAATGGGAATGTCTTGACCGTGCTCAGAGGGCATTGTACATGGATGTGATGTTGGAGAATTACAACAATCTGCTTTTTGTGGGTAAGACTAGCCATATTGTAAAATTCCTGATTCATTCTTTGATTTTACCTACTGTGTATATATCAACTCTCTGACATGTCTAGAGACTCCCAGAATAAGGAAAATTCTGGATACCAACATAAGTTCTTCATTATGCTTCCTTTATATTTCTCTCCACTCTTTAGAAGAGGATCCAGTATTGTATTCTGTGTAATCTCTCAAGACATTGTATCTGCTTTAATCAAAAGTTCAACATTCAAAAAAACCTGAATATTCAGAGCAGGAAAATGTATTGCCACACCTGTAATAATTGGAATATTCTAATTTTACTGTTGCAAATCTTAAAAATGCTCTAAATAGAAACAGGGCTGTTGGTTATAAGAATTTTGTTCCTTATTTATTTAGTTTTTGACCTTTGGTTTCTATGTTTAGTTCTGGTACAGCATGGCTTCTATATCATAAGTTCCATGCCAGTGTAGATTACATAATGAATTCCTAGCTGACCAAAGCTACACTGTGTTACTCTGTCACAAAACATAAAAAAGCAAAATAGAGAAACTTTTTTTTACATGATCCTTTAGAGAGCTCCTTGCTCAGAGTCCTTTACTGTTCCATTACCTATTCTTTTTACCTTCTGAAAAGCACAGTGTTTAAATAAGATATAGAAGGCTATTGTTTCCTGTTATTTCATATAGATGAAATTTGAGGTTGTTCTAAGCATCCATGTTATGATTGTGAAACAGGAAAGACCATTTTTGAGAGCTCTATCTTTGAGATCACTAACTTACATTGGAAAATTTCAGGGAATGTGGTGGGATATTGTCTTACTCATCCACTAATCCCTGTCATCTCTAATTGCATTTTTTTTTCAGAGAGTCACGGCATGTGTCATAAATATGAGAACATCTTAGATCAAGACCTACAGCATATTGTCCACAAGCATGTGAATATCCAAGTGAAGTCTTATAAATGTCATGAGCTTGTTAAAATCATTCATGAATCCACCCAAAGTACACCTGATAAACCTAACCTCAGGGATACATCTGTTGAATCATCAAACCTAAGCAGGCTTGAAACTGGAAACAACAGAGAACCTTGCAACTATAAAAAGCCAGCAGACTGTTTAAATTCCTGCTCTACCATCAGTTTAACTCAGGGAATCCACAGAGGAAAGAAAGAATGCAATGGTACAGAGCTTGATAAAGATTTTGACTCTAAAGAAAAACTCACTCTGGAACAAACCAATAATAGAAAGAAACCATACAAATGTAGTGAATGTGACAGATGTTTCTCCAAGAAATGCAAACTTAGACAACATCAGACAATTCATACTGGAGAGAAACCTTACAAATGTAGTGAGTGTGACAAATACTTTTCCCAAAAATACAGTCTTATTATTCATCAGAGAAATCATACAGGAAAGAAACCTTACAGATGTAGTGAATGTGACAAATGCTTCACCCACAAAGGCTATCTTGGAAAACATCAGAAAATTCATACAGGAAAGAAACCTTACAAATGTAGTGAATGTGACAAATGCTTCACCCAAATTGGCGATCTTAGAAAGCATCTTAGAATTCATACAGGAGAAAAACCTTACAAATGTGGTGAATGTGACAAATGCTTTGGCTACAAAAGCGGCCTTAAAAGTCATCAGATTATCCACACAGGACAGAAAGCTTACAAATGTAGTGAATGTGACAAATGCTTTACCCACAAAGGCGATCTTAGAAGACATCAGAGTATTCATACAGGAGAAAAACCTTACAAATGTAGTAAATGTGACAAAGGCTTTATTCAAAAATGCAGTCTTATAATTCATCAAATAATTCATACAGGAGATAAAGGTTACAAATGTAGTGAATGTGACAAATGCTTTACCCTCAAAAGTGATCTTAGTATTCATCAGAGAATTCACACAGGAGAAAAACTTTACAAATGTATTGATTGTGAAAAATACTTTACTAAGAAATACCGTCTTAGAGTTCATCAGAGAATACATTCAGGAGAGAAACCTTACAAATGTAGTGAATGTGACAAATGTTTTTCCCTGAAAGGCAATCTTACAATTCATCAGCGAATTCATACAGGAGAGAAACCTTATAAATGTAGTGAGTGTGACAAATTCTTTACTCAAAAATGTAGTCTAATTATTCATCAGAGAATTCATGCAGGAGAAAAACCCTACAAATGTAGTGAATGTGACAAATGCTTTACCCGCAAAAGCAGTCTTAATATTCATCAGAGCATTCACCTAGGACAGAAACTTTACAAATGCTGTGAATGTGACAAATGCTTTACTGACAAATATTGTCTTAGAACTCATCAGAGAATACATTCAGGAAATGAACCTTACAAATGTAGTGAATGTGACAAATCTTTTACCATGAAAGCCAGGCTCAGTAGTCATCAGAAAATTCATACAGGTGAGAAACCTTACAAATGTAATGAATGTTCCAGATATTTTACCCAAAAAGGCAGTCTTATTATTCATCAAAGAATTCATACAGGAGAGAAACCTTACAAATGTAGTGAATGTGACAAATGCTTTACCCGCAAAAGCAGTCTTAATGTTCATCAGAGAATTCATACAGGAGAGAAGCCTTACAAATGTAGTGAATGTGACAAATGCTTTTCCCACAAAGGCGATCTTAGAAAACATCAGAGAATTCATACATAAGAAAAAAATGTTACAAATATGAATGTGACATATGATTTCCCCCAAAATTCAGTCTTCTTACTCATCAAAGAATTCATACAGGACAGAAACCTTTCAAATGTAATGAATGTGACAAATACTTTACCTGCAAAAGCAGTCTTAGAATTCATCAGAGAATTCATGCAGGAGAAAAACCTTAAAAATATAGTGAATGTAATGAATTCTTTAGCCAGAAACAATCTTAGCACTCATCAGAGAATGCATACAGTAGAGAAACTTAACAAATGAATTGAATGAGAAAAACCATTCCCAAGGAATGGTTTGAATTTAACAGAGATTACATATAAGAGAGTCCTTATGAATGTAGTAAATGTACAAACTGTTTCCTGTTGGTTCATCAAAGAATGCTTACAAGACAAAAACCTTAGACATGTAATGTATGAGGAAAGGTCTTTATCCTAATATCAGATCGAAGAAAATACTTGGAAATTTATAGTCAGAAAAAGGTGTCCAGTGGAAAAAATGTGGCATGTGCTTTATTCAAGCTGTATTGTTTGCAACACTTGAGGCTCCACACTAAAGAATTATTTATTATGTATATGAGAAATTTGTGAAAGTGCTTAATTAATGCTCAAATCTTAGAAACTATCCAGGGTTTATGCTGGGAGAAACTGAAAATGTTACAATGAAGGAAATAGTTTATTAAGTTTTTACTTGTTCACTTTCAACTTTGTCATAATGAAGACACGATGAAGAAGCTAGAAGAATATGGAATTATATAAAGTTTCCTGGAGACTGAAATGATCTATTTCATTCAGAGCAGCTGGGAAATACTTGCCAACAAACTAGCGAATGAAACTGACAGTATTCTGTTTCCTTAACTCAAATTAAGATACTCAGACAAACTATATTTTTAAAAAGTGGATTTGACAAACTAAGCCACACATATAGGATGCTCTTTATCCTGTAGATATGCCTATGGATATGCGGTTTGATCCCAGAGTCCAGTATTCATAATCTGTATCATATGATGGTTTTAAACTTCAGAATAACAATTGTCATTGAGTCCCTTGGGCTCTCATTTCCTAACTCCACCTGAGGCCTGTATGAAACTCCAATAAAGATCATTGGTTCAACAAGCTGGACTTGATTGTTTTCAGTTTCCACTTGGGATGGGTAGATGGATATATATGTTGTGTCTCCCACAAGAAAAGTACCAAACCCATTAATATTTTCTGCAAACTTGTAATATGAAGTGAATATTAGAACAATGTTTTTCAACCCATGGGTAGCAACACCATTGAGGGTGGAATGAACTTCTCACAGGGGTTGCTTAAAACCATAAGAAAACATATTTTCAGTGGTCTTAGGACTGAGATACCACTGAGATATTGTCTCCTTGTGACTCTGCCTTTATGACAAGTACTTTGAATTATATGAAAATGTTGTAGAGCTCTTCCAGCAGTTGTGTTCTACCTTGCAGATCTGTTCCCCTGAAGACACCACAGCCTGAAGGCATCCCATGAGTTCTAATGAACATAGGGTAACTGATAAGGAAACCTCTCAAAGGCCCACATCCATGAGGAGCACAGTGGACTCAGGACCTGTTAGCCCCCCCAAAACCCCAGCATGCCATATTCCACTTATCCATGAATTTTGACTCATACGTGTATTCTGCATTCCATATTCTTTTTTTTTTAAAAGAAAGGGTGTGGCACTGCACTAGACCTTAGCATCTGAACTGAGTGTTTTAGAATACAGTCAGTTGGGACCCAAATGCAGACAGGAGGATTGATCTAGAGTTCATATTTCAACAGCATCGATGGTTGGACAATTTGGAAGTACAGTTTTTCCCATAATTTCTCCACCTTAGAGTAGACACCATGATCCTGCTTGATACCTATACAGCCTTTATAGAATTATATTTCTACATGCAGACCTCAAATGTATATTTTATATTCCCTACAAGCTTGCTTATTGTGAGACCATCATCACAGTCATCCTATTTTCACAGAGATAGAAATACAAGATAGAGCATGACTGTTCTGGAGAGGGTCCTTTTGGCTTATTTAATTTTCTAAAGAGATTTGTTTATTTTACGCATGTGAGTAGACTGCTGCTCTCCTCTGACACAACAGAAGAGGGCAACATTTCCCATTATGGTTGTAAGCCACCATGTAGTTGCTGGAATTTGAAATCAGGACCTTGGGGAGAATAGTCTTAACTGCTGAACCATCTCTCCAGTTTTTATTTGATTGTTTTGAGAAAGTGTGTGTGTGTGTGTGTATGTAACCATGGCGGCCCTAGAACTTTCTCTGTAGACCAGGCTCTCTTTGAAATCACAGAGGTCTGCCTGCCTCTTTCTAACATGTGCTGGAATTAAAGGCATGTGCCACCATGCCCAGCTCAAAGTATCCCTTATTAAAATTAACTTTCATTTTTATTTTATGTATGTGTTAGTATATTTGCTTAAATGTATTCATGATGCTCTGCCTTCAGAATTCAGAAGAAAGTATTATATCTGATAGAACTGGAGGTTGAAACTCTGCTTTGCACAATTTGTGTGCTGAGAACCAAGTGTTGTTGGGAGCCGACTCCTAGCCAAAAGCGGCTATCATCTTTGCAGCCATCTCAGGCCATATACCCTGACAAGGGACTTGTTTTCAACAGCCTACAATAGCTGAGCACACTCTGATAAACATCTTGTTTTTCTCACATATCTTGTTTTGCTGTTTAGTGCCGCCAGCAGCTAGGCGCACGTGGTCTCCACGCTGCTGGGTGCATGTGGTCTCCTCACTGCTAGCTAGGTGCACGTGATATCCACGCTGCAAGGCACATGACGTAGTGCCTTCAGCTGTGCTTGTCCACGAGGGCAAGGCACGTGGTAAAGGGTATAAATACCCAGGATTTCCTTCCAATAAAGGAGACTTGATCAGACTCCCTGTCCTGTCTCCATTCTTCGCGTCTCCGCCCCCACTCTCTCTATTTTGCTAGACCCAGACCCGCGGACTGGAGCAACAGAACGGGCCATTACAAAGTGGCCCCCGATTGTGAGGCAGCTCGGGTGGCTACAAGTGTTAGTCTTATGGGAGAACATCTAGTGCTCTTTCTTTCTGAACCACCTCTGTACCACCTCTAGAAAACTTTTGTCATTTGTAATTGTCCTGGTCTATATCCTGGTCTCTAATTCATTAGGTAGTTTTCTTTTACCTAAGAAAACATTTTTTCCCCCAGCAGCACCTGGTAAATGGGTAATTTTCCATTTTAGGGTCTGTTGACTTTCAGGGATGTGATTGTGGACTTCTCTCAGGAGGAGTGGGAATGCCTGGACTCTCCTCAGAGGGCTTTGTACATGGATGTGATGTTGGAGAATTACAGGAATCTAGTCTTTGTAGGTAAGAATGTTCTTCTTGTAGAATCCCTGACTTGTCCTTTGTATTTACCTACTTTGTTTGTCTGTAAATTATCTGAACTGTCTAGAGAAATAAGGGGGATTCTGATAACACATTTTCCTGGTGCTTCTTTTACATTTGTCTTTGTTCTCTATGACAGTAACCAATGCTATATCCTGTGCAGTCTCTCCAGATCTCTTATGTAGATTTTAAGGAAAACTTCAAAGTTCAAAGAAAATTAAATATTCAGAGCATGGAAATGCCTCGAAGTATGCTTAATTAATTGGACTATTTTGATTTTCATATTGACTTAAACTATTTATTTCTTCCTGATCTTTAAAAATTGAGAGATTTTAATCCTAGCACTAGGAATGGTGAAGCATGAAGATCTGGTGAGTTTCTGGAGAGCCTGATTTAAGTAGTGTGTTCCTAGCCAAGAAAGGCTGCGTAATGGACTCTTGTCTCAAAAATATAAACAACAAGAAAATAGAGAAACATCCCTCTTATGACACTTCAGAGAGCCACTGTCTCAAAGTTTATTATTGCTCTGTCACCCATTTGTTCATCCTCTGAAAGGTGAGTAGTTCAGATAAGAACGAGCAGACTGTTATTGTTGCTTTTGGTATGATGGAGCTCACAGTAGGTCTTTTTTTCTGGTCTTCCATTTAATGATAGTGAAACACAGAAGGCCTCTGCTGAGAGTGGTATTCCTAAGAATTGCTATTGTTCCATGCTTTAGAGGACTTAAGGAAAGATCAGTTGTTGAATCTGTTACTCATGTGTCACTCCTTTATTATCCATAATTGTGTTAACTTTCCAGAGAGCCATCAGATAAGAGGAAAATAAGAAAAAAATCTTCTAGCAAGGCACACAGTATATGGTCCATCAGCCTGTGAATATCCAGGAGAAGTCTTGTAAATGTAGCTAGTTTGGGAAAATGGTTCATGAATCCTCCCAATGTTCACCATATGACACACATGATACTGCAGTGAACTGCAGTAAGTACAGATATGGTAAACGCAAGGATGCTTCTGTTGAGTCTTCAACCATAAACAGACATTAGAGTGGGGATTCTAGAGAAGAACCTTGTAAGTTTAAAGACTGTATACTATTTAAATTTGTTTTCCATCATCAATCAAAATCAAAGAATCCATTTGTGCCTCACTATACACCAGAGAAATCATTCTGAGAGAAACCCCACAAATGTAAGGCTTGTGGCAAGTGCTTTTATCAGTTGTATCAGACTAAATACCATTACAAAACCCATACCAGACAGAGACCTTACAAATGCAGTGAATGCCACAAATGTTTTAGCTAACTCACACACCTAAGAAGCCATCAGACAATTTATACAGGGGAGAAACACTACAAATGTAATCAATGTGGCAAAAACTTTACCTGACTGATACACCTAAGAACCCATCAGAGAATTCATACAGGGGAAAACAACTCCTTACAAATGTACTGAATATGAAAAACGCTTCATTCAGAAAGCCCAACTTAACAATACATCAGAGAATTCACACAGGAGAAAAGTCTTACAAATTCAGTAAATATGTGAAATCCCTTACATGTTGCTCAGGTCTTAGAAAACATCAGAGAATTAATACAGGAGAAAAACCTTACAAATGTAGTGAATGTAAGAAATCTTTTACCAGTGGCTCAGATCTTAGAAGACGTCAGAAAATTCATTCTGGAGAGAAACGTTACAAATGCAGTGAAAGGGACAAATGCTATATTCAGAAAGTCCAACTTAGAATACATCATAGAATTCATACAGGAGAGGAAAACTACAAATGGAGTAAATGTGTCAAAGTCTTTACCCACCTCTCAGGTCTAAGAAAACATCAGAAACTTCATAGTACTGAAGGAAAGTTTCTGTTAGTAATGAATGAAGCATGTGCTTTATCCAAGTTCTGCCTTTAAAAACTGCTGCATGCTCCACACTGGAAAATCAATACGAACATGAGAAATTTCTGAAATCTTGTAAGGTTCAAATCTTAGAAAATATCAAGAGCTTACACTGAGAAAAAATTTAATATGTGAAATTGTACAAAATACTTTATTAAAACATTCTACTTTTTCAACCTCAAATACTTCATAATGAAGAAAATATGGAAAGGCCTGGAGAAGGTGCTGTTTGTGTAGCAGTTTCTGGGAGACTGAAATAGTCTCTCCAGAAGAGAAGCTGATAAGGGCAGGAAATATAATACCCAAATGGCTTCATGAAATTTGTGAAACTGACAGGATTCACTCTACTTAACTCCCATGAAGAAACTCAGATTACATGCTATTTAGTAGAAGCTTTGATAACCTGAACAACCAAAATAGGACACCTTTTATCCAGTAGATTTGCCTGAATTTGTACAGTATGCTTCGGTTGTCCAGTGTGTATAAGTTGTTTTCCATGTTGGGTTGGAGTTTCCTGATGGCAACTGTCTTTAAGTCCATTTTGCTGCTTTAAAGAGCCCCAAATAAAGACCCATTGGGGTCAACAAGATGGACATAGGTGGCATGCATACTTTGTGGTCAGTTTTGTTTTGTTTTGTTTTGTTTTGTTGAGTATTGGCCTTTGTAGTAGGATCTGATAATTTTTTTAATTTCCTCAGTTTCTTTTGTTATGCCTCCCTTTTCAGTTCTGATTTTATTAATTTGGATACTGTCTCTGTGCCCTCTGGTTAATCTGGCTAAGGGTTTATCTATCTTGATGATTTTCTCAAAGAACCAATTCCTGGTTTTGTTGATATTTTGTATTGTTCTTTCTGTTTCTATTTGGTTGATTTCAGCGCTGAGTTTGATTATTTCCTGATGTCTACTCCTCTTGGGTGTATTTGCTTCTTTTGTTCTAGAGCTTTCAGGTGTGCTGTCAAGTTGTTAGTGTATGCTCTCTCCAATTTCTTTTTGTAGGCACTTAGAGCTGTGACTTTTCCTCTTAGCACTGCTTTCATGGAGTCCCACACGTTTTGGTATGATGTGTCCTCATTTTCATTAAATTCTAAGAAGTCTTTAATTTCTTCCTTGACCAAGTCATCATTGAGTAGAGCTTTGTTCAGTTTCCACATGCATGTGGGTTTTTCATTGGTTTTGTCATTATTAAAGACCAGCCTTAGTCTATAGTGATCTGATAGGATGCAAGGGATTATTTTCATCTTTTTGTATCACTTGAGGCCTGTTTTGTGACCAACTATGTGGTCTATTTTGGAGAGGGTACCATGAGGTGCTGAGAAAAAGTCATATTCTTTTGTTTTAGGATGAAATGTTAAATCCATTTGGTTCATAACTTCTGTTAATTTCAATGTGTCTCGGTTTAGTCTCTGTTTCCATGATCTGTCCATTACTGAGAGTGGGGTGTTAAAATCCCCCACTATTATTGTGTGAGGTGCAATGTGTGTTTTGAGCTTTAATAAAGTTTCTTTTATGTACATGGGTACCCTTGCATTTGGAGCATAGATGTTCAGAACTGAGAGTTCACCTTGGTAGATTTTTCCTTTGATGAGTATGAAGTGTCCTTCCTTATCTTTTTTGATTACTTTTGGTTGAAACTTGATTTTATTTGATATTAGAATGGCTACTCCAGCTTGTTTCTTGGGACAATTTGCTTGGAAAATTGTTTTCCACCCTTTTACTCTGAGGTAGTGTCTGTCTTTGTCACTGAGGTGTGTTTCTTGTATGCAGCAAAATTCTGGGTCCTGTTTGTGTATCCAGTCTGATAGTCTGCGTCCTTTAATTGGAGAATTGAGTCCATTGATGTTAAGAGATATTAAGGAAAAATAATGGTTGCTTCCTATTATTTTTGTTATTAGAGGTAGATTTATGTTTGTGTAGCTATCTTCTTTTGGGATTGTTGGAAGATTACGTCCTTGCTTTTTCTAGGTTGTAGTTTCCCTCCTTGTGTTGACGTTTTCCATCAATTATCCTTTGAAGTGCTGGGTTTGTGGGAAGATACTGTACAAATTTGGTTTTGTCATGGAATATCTTGGTTTTTCCATTTATAGTGATTGAGAGTTTTGCTGGGTATAGTAGTCTGGGCTGGCATTTGTGTTCTCTTAGGATCTGTATGATATCAGCCCAGGATCTTCTGGCTTTTATAGCCTCTGGTGAGAAGTCTGGTGTAATTCTTATAGGTCTGCCTTTGTATGTTACTTGACCTTTTTCCCTTACTGCTTTTAGTATTTTTTCTTTGTTTTATGCATTTGATGTTTTGATTATTATGTGACGGGAGGTATTTCTTTTCTGGTCTAGTCTGTTTGATGTTCTGTAGGCTTCCTGTATGTTTTGGGGCCTCTCATCCTTTAGGTTAGAGAAGTTTTCCTCTATAATTTTGTCAAAGGTATTTACTGGCTCTTTAAGTTGGGAATCTTTACTCTCTTCTATACCCATTATTCTTAGGCTTGGTCTTCTCATTGTGTCCTGGATTTCCTGGATGTTTTGGTTTAGGAGTTTTTTGTATTTTGCATTTTCTTTGACAGTTGTGTTAATGTTTTCCATGGTATCTTCTGCACATGAGATTGTCTCTTCTATCTCTTGTATACTGTTGTTGATGCTTGCATCCATAACTCCTGATCTCTTTCCTATGTTTTCTATCTCCAGGGTAGTCTCCCTTTTAGATTTCTTTTTTTTTCAAACTTAAAGCCACTTGGCTTTATTTTATCGAAAAGAATTTAAGAGTTCAAAGCGATTATTGCTTGCTCATATTCTTTTTTTTTTTTTGATTTTTTTTCTAATTTTTTATTGGATGTTTTATTTACATTTCCTATGTTGTCCCCTTACCCCATCCCCCACCCACCCAGGAACCCCCAATCCCCTCACCCCTCCTCCTTCTTCTCTGTGGGTGTAACCTCTATCTACCCCCCCACTCCCACCTCCCCACCCTCAAAATTCCCACCCCCTGGGGCATCCAGCCTTCATGAGGTCAAGGTTCTCTTCTTCCACCTATGCCCAGCAGGGCCCTCCACTCTTACATATTCAACTGAAGCGCTGGATCCCTCCCTAAGTGCTCCCAGGCTGGTGGTTTAGACCCTGGAAGATGTGGTTGGTTGGTATTGTTGCTCTCCTCATGGTGCTGCAAATCCTTTCAGCTCTCCTTCAGTCTTCACTCTAACTCCTCTATTGAGAACCCCATGATCAGTTCAATGGCTAGCTGTGAGCATCTGCCTCTGAGTATGTCAGACTCTTGAAGACCTCTGAGGAGTCATCCATATCGGGCTCTTATCAGCATGCACTTCCTGACTTCCACATCAGCATCTACCTTTGGTGACTGCACATGGGATGGATACTCAGGTGGAGTGGTCTTCAGACGGCCCCTCCTTCAGTTTCTTTATTGTTTCTATTTCCATTTTTAGATCTTGGATGGTTTTGTTCAATTCCTTCACCTATTTGGTTGTATTTTCTTGCAATTCTTCAAGGGACTTTTGTGTTTCCTCTTTAAGGTCTTCTACCTGATTACCTGTGTTCTCTTGTACATCTTTAAGGGAGTTACTTATGTCTTGAAATATTCTATCATCATCATGAGAAGTGATTTTAAATCTGAATCCTGCTTTCCTGGTGTGATAGGGTGTCCAGGACTTGCTATGGTGGGAGAACTGTGTTCTGATGATGCCAAGTAACTTTGGATTCTGTTGCTTGTGTTCTTGTGTTAGCCATCTGGTTAACTCTAGTGGTACCTGTGCTCACTGGGCCTAACTGGGGTCTGTCTTTCCAGTTATCTTGCTTGTGTCAGATCTCCTCAGAGTCCAGCTGTCTCTGTGATGCTGTTATCCCAAGCTCCTGGGTGGAAGAACTCCTGGGACTCAGGCCGCCTCTGGGATCCTGAAATCCTGCTTCTCTGAGTGCAATGGTTCCTCTAGGATGGTTCAAGATATGGTGTCTTCACAGGCCAGATCAGCTAGGTATTCACTGGTCTGAGTGGAGTGACTCCTCTAGAATGGTTCAGGGTACATTGTCCGCTGCTCTGCGTCCAGCAGCTCCTCTAGGATGGCTCAGGATAAGGTGTCTCCACAGGAACAGACCAGCTATGTGTCTGCCCCAGCCAAAAGGACCCTAATATTATTTTAAAATCACTCCTATTTGTCTGTTTGTTTACTTACTTATTTTATGTGCGTTGGCGTTCGCCTGCATGTATGTCTGTGTGAGGGTGTCAGAGCCCTTTAAACTAGAGTTGCAAATAATTGTAAGCTGCCACACAGATGCTGCGAAGTGAACCAGGATACTCTGGAAGAGCATCTCAACCTCTGAGCCATCTCTTCAGCCACTGTACACATAATCTTTAACCATTTAGTGAAACTGTAGTTGGTTCCTCAGGGATTTTTTTCAAGAGCACATTAAACCTTTTGAAATTTAATTTTTTTGCGTGTTTTCTGTTGACATCACAGGCAATATAAATATAGCAGAAATTATATGGTACATTTTCTTGATGTATCGATAATTTAGGTAGCTTTAATTACAAAGACTTAGTCAATACTTTTTTGACTGTGTTTCTGTACATACTACCAGTGTGATCCAACTGAATACCCAGATTTGGATTTCATTTGAGGAAGAAATATTTGTATTAAACTATGGGTAAATTTTAGGTGCAAGTCACTCTACAGGATGAGGCATGTCTTGTGTGTATCTGCTAAAAATATATAAAGTATAATTAAAGATTGACCCACAGACATAAATAAATTCACCAGAGGTGTCATGGTAGTGTCTTAGTTGCTCCTGTATTACAGTGTAGAAACACCATGACCACAAAAACTCTTATAAAAGAGTGTACTTACCTGAGGCCTTGCTTTCAGTTTCAAAGAAATAGTCCATCATTGTCATTCCAGTAATTAAGGTAGCACACAGATAGGCATGATGCTGGAGACATAGCTGAGAACTTTATGTCCTGATCCTGCAGGCAGAGAGGGTGACACTCAGCCTGGCAAGGGGTTTGAATCCAGAGTCCAACACTCTGAATGGTACACAAAGGTAGCTTGACACCTATCAGGTGCTGTGTACTGTATATAGTTTGTATTCAAACAAGTGACAGTGACGATGACTGACGGATGCTCAGGACCTCCCTGCTCCAGCCAGTCTGACTAACTGCTTGGATCCTGTACTCATGGGCCTCTGATTGGGAGACAAAGAAGTGCAGGAGAACATGCCAGGACTATTGACATGTCTGAGAAGAACCATATGTACATTTGATGCTTGCTCCCTTCCAGGTTTTAAACTAGAAGTCCTAGACAGGGAACTTTATGTAAAAGGTAAAAGATAGAAGCAGGTAAACCATGAACTACTCATCACATGAATATCATCTTTTGCCTGATCTCCATGAAATGGAAAATGGCCTCTTTTCAGTTGAAGACATGGACAGACAATGTGAAAGGATACATTCTGTTCCGAAATCCGGTTTTGGAAAAGTTCACCTACAGCGTCTATCAGTTGAGTGGTAGGTTTGTATGTTACAGACAGTGGTATTAATAGTACTTCACCTGAATATAGTCACAGGCAAGGACCATGAAGTTATGTGCCAGGTGAAAATGTCTCGATTTTCTCTTTAAAATTCAGACATACTGGGCAGCACAGTAGCACTGGACACTGATGGTGCTCCCCACCTTCCCTTCGGTGAACCCAGCCTGAGGTAGGAGAGCTTGGGAGAGTGTGCCCCCATATCCAGGCACTTGTCTGCCTTCCTTCTCTCCTTGTCCCTCTCTGGCATTGCCCCTTGCTGTCTGCAGCATTGAGTGAGCTAGCAGGGGCAGTGCTGGAGAGCTCACCCTGGTTGTGCAGGTGTGAGAGAGCAGGTGAGCTGACCTACACAGCTACAACCCAGGCCCGGATCCAGGACTTTGAGTTGGCCCACCACAACATCTACCCCATCTATGAACTGCTGGACCATGTGAAGGACCTGCTCCTGGAGATCCAAAGCTGCAGGATCTTCATGACATAGGGCAACAACAGGGTATGTAAGAGGAGTCCCAGTGAGGATCCAGTATTGACAGAGTATCAGAAGCCAGAGGCTTCAAACCAGACCAATGGCTGATTGCAATGAACATTTGCAAGTAAAATTGTGTGTGACAGTTTTCAAGACAAGATGGGTTTTTGTTTTGGTTTTGTTTCTTTTGTGGGGATTTCCAAGGCCAGAGTGTGGACACAAAGTGATGGGGAGATGAGTGAGGTTGTGTTGCATGCTGGGAAACTCACAAGGAGTCAATAAAAAGTTAAAAAATAAGGGCATAGATGTGCCCATTTTTTTATATGTCATGATGCTGACCATGAATCTCCTGTGCATGTAACTTTAAGTATTGTAAATTCGTGGCTGCGTTTTTCCTGTTACGGATGGAAACTGCATCTTTGCGACTGTTGGCAAACACTGTAGCTCAGGTAAGTACAATGCACATGATAGGTATATTGAATTGAAAAAAAAATGAAATATATTAATGGAACACCATCTAACAGGATATATAATAACATGACACAGCACTGTGTTCAGTCTTAAAATAAAGTGTTTCTTGATTTAAGCTAAGACAGCATGGATATTGAAGTCTCAGGGAAACCATGAAGTGGAAGGTAATATTAAACTTCATATGAGTAAGATTAAAATGAAAATGTTGTGTACCTTGAGTCATGAAGAAGCAGGATGTAGAAAGCTTAGGTGGCATTATATATATAGTTATGAACCAGCAGATAGTAGCATTTTTGTATTAGTGGAATAGATGAAAATGTCAAATTTTAATATCAATGCTTGTGTATGTTCTTATGTGTATGTTACAATGAATTTAACTCTGTAATACCTGATATGTTACTTACTCCAAATTGCATCAGTAGATATGATGTGCTTTCTTTGTTTTCCAGATACGGACTGATTCTTTACCTTCTAGCCTGGAACATTTTAGGTATTCCAGGCTGACTTTAAACTCATAAAGACTTACTTGTCTCTGTATTCAGAGTCTTTGAAGTTAAGACATGCCCCAGTAGCCTGGATAATACATATTTTTAAAATATCCTTATAGCTTCTGAATTGTATATCATTTAAAATAATAATTTGTTTAGAATTTCATTCAAAATATTTTAAACTATTGACATTCAACTCTGCCTAGATCTAGCCTTACCTTCCTGGTACTCTCCAAAATCTGTTTCTTCCCTGATTTTAAATTTAAAATAACTTCCAGTCCAGTCTGGTTATCCACATACTTTTGAGTATTTGTCCATACACTGAAACATGGTGAGCCACCTAGGAGCCATACCTTTAAAAAAAACAAACTTTCTTCCCCAGAAACAATTAGCTTGTCACAGTTCTTCAGATGTGATGAGGGTTCATATAGCCCTTCCCACAGCATGTTATCCTGTTGTCTGGCTGGAAATAGTGTACACAGTTATAGATGTTGTAAGGTCATGTGACGAGTGGTTCTCTCATATTCAGAAGACACTGTTTCTCTTTGGTTCTGTCTCTTGAATTGTTTTGGCTGACCTCTGGCTTTTGTAGTCTCTCCATCCATCCCCTTTTCAGTGATGACACTCATGCACTGAGGAGGATGTAATGGAGATGCTCCACTTGTGACTGGTCATTCCTTAATCTAGCATTTCCTCTACTTGGTCACTTTGGAATATCTGCACAGAGTTCCTCTTCTGCTAATGTCTGTGAGCTGCCCAAAACTGTGGAAATATACATGACAATGTCACAAAGTGTTCATTTCTCCAGAATTGTAATAGGTTCACCCTTGAAACCTCTGAGCTCCCCACTCATGGTTTCCATCCACATTTGCAGTATCAGGAATGTTTTTCCTCCTGTGTAGTGTGCTTCCAATGTAAGCAGAGTATTCTTACTCCCATAATACTCATGCCACCATTGTACCTATGGATTATCATGCATGCTTTTCATCTTTGAAGTTCTGACAAGTCCCATTTGGGTAAGATGTTTGATATGTGCCAAGGACCAGCCTCAGCTTGGAGAGGGGTTCCTGATAGAGTGGTGTTTGGGAGCAGCGAACTCAAACAACTGTAAGTCAAATTGTGCATGCAAGCTTGTTGACTAGGTACTGCTGTGATGGATATCCAGACTGTTCTTTCTCTCTGTGTTCTACTCTTCCTTAGATAGCTTTTTCTTGCCATTCTAAAAACTCCATAATTGAAACAGCTAGCACTTTCCTCGAGACAGCTTAAGAGGTCTGAGACAGGCAGACTCCATGACAGCCCTGAAATGTCAAGTCAGATGACTAGGCCTAAATTTCTGTTTCCCAGATCTGGACAAGTCCAGGCAAGTCAGTTATTGAAAAACCCGAGGCCTCCTGCAGCCAGTTAGAAACTGCCCCACAATCAGTTGTGATCAGGAATTCAATGTACACACCTAAACATGATAAAGCAATATACAGCAAACCAACAGCCAATATCAAGTTAAATGGAGAGATACTTGAAGTAATCCCACAAAAATCAGGGATTAAAAAAATAGCTGCCCAATCTCTTTGTATTTGCTCAATATTGTATATGAAGTTCTAGCTAGAGCAATAAGACAACAAAAGGAGATCAAGGAGATACAAATTAGCAAAGAAGAAATCAATTTCTAGATGGTATGATAGTATACATAATGATCCCAAAAATTCTACCAGAGAATTTCGACCACTGATAAACAGCTTAAGAAAAGTGGCCCGATATAAAATTAACTCAAACAAATCAGTAGCCTTCCATTATACAAATGACAAACAGGCTCAGAAAGATATTAGGGAAACAACATCCTTCACTGTAGTCACAAGTAATGTAAAGTATCTTGGGGGTAATTTTAACCAAAGAAGTAACAAGAGCCACAACTATTTCAATGAAGAAATCAATGAAGACTTTAGAAAATGGAGAGATCTTCCATGCTCATGAATTGGTAGGAGTAACATAGTGAAATGGCCATCCTACCAAAAGCAGTGTACAGATTCAATGCAGTCCCCATCAAAATCCCAACACGATTCTTCACAGACATGGAAAGAGCAATTTTCAATTTCATATGGATAAAAACCTAGGATATTGAAAACAATTTTTTTCAGCTGTTTATCCCAACTTTTATCTTTTCACTCTTTTCTTTTTATTGGATATTTTCTTTATTTACATTTCAAATTTCCCTTTCCCAGTTCCCCCACACTCCCACACACACATCCACTATGCCATCCCCCCTCCCCTGCTTCCATGAGGGTGTTCCCATACCCATTCACCCACTCCTGGCTCCCTGCCCTCAAATTCCACTCCACTGTGACATCGAGTCTACACAGGACCTAGGGCCTCTCCTCCCACTGATGCCCAACAAGACCATCTTCTGTCACATATGCAGCTGGATCCATGGGTCCCTCCATGTGCACTCCTTGGTTGGTTGTTTAGTCCCTGGGAGCTCTGGATGGTCTGGTTGGTTGATATTATTTTTCTTCCTATGGGGTTGCAAACCCCTTCAGCTCTTTCAGCCCTTCCTCTAACTTCTCCATTGGGAACCTCATTTGGGGGTCCCATGCTCAGCCAAATAGTTGGCTGTGAGCATCCCCTCTATATTTGTCAGGCTCTGGCAGATCCTATCAAGAGACACCTATATCAGGCTTCTGTCAGCATGCTCTCCTTATCATCCACAATAGTATCCAGACTGTTGACTGTATATGGGATGGATACCCATGTGGAACAGTCTGTGGATGTCCCATAGTGGCAGAATGGATACAGAAAATCTGGTTCATTTATACAATGGGATACTATTCAGCTATTAAGAATGAGGACATCATGAGTTTTGCAGGCAAATGAATGGAAATAGAAAATGTCATACTGACTGAGGTAACTCAGACCCAGAAAAACATGGATGGTATGTTCTCACTACTAAATGGGTATTAGCCAAAAAGTGCAGAATACCTAGGATACACATTCCACAGAACTTAAGAAGGCTAACAAGCAGAGGGGTCCAAATGAGGATGAATGCTTCAATCCCAGTAGGGAGGGAGAAGAAAACAATCATGGGAGGCAGATGGAGAGAGGAACCTTGGTGGGAGAAGTAAGGTGGAGGTGAAAAGGCAAACATGATCAGGTATGGGGGTGGAGACAGGAGAGAAGCCCTGAGGGCCAGCACAAGGAATGGAAATTTGCAATCTGGGGGAGGGGGAACAGGTGAGAGAAACACTCTTTAAGGTAGCAGAGACCTGAGAGGTAAGAGACTAGGACACAAAGGTATGGAACTTAGATGAACTGCCCAACAGTGGGAAGAGGAAATGCATAGAGTCCACTTCTAGTAGAAAAACAGGGCATCAAGTGACAGAATGGGGTTGCCATCCCACAGTCAAAAACAATAGCCCAGAAAGGTTCTTGTCTAAGTGAACTGTGGGGACAAAATTGGGGAAGAGACGGAGTAAATGGTAGTCTAGTGACTGGCCCAACTTGGGATCCATCTCAAGGGGAGGCTTTAAGGCCTGACACTATTACTGATACCATGGTGTGCCTAGTGACAGGAGGCTAGACATGGCTGTCCTCCAAGAATCCCAACAAGCAGCTGACTAAGACAGATGTAGATTCTTATACTCAACCATTGTTCTGAAGTTGGGGACCCCTGTGATTGAATTAGAGAAAGGCTGGAAGAAGCTAAGGTGACACACCTCATAAGAAGACCAGTAGTCTCACCTATTCTGAACCCCTGAGATCTCCAAGACACTGAGTCAACAACCATGTAGCACAAATGAGCTGGTCTGACTCATTAATACAGACTGCCTGGTCTGACCTCAGTGGGAGAAGATGTGCCTAGCCCACAAGAGACCTGAGATCCCAGGGAGTGGGGAGGCCTGTCAGGCGTGTGGCAATGATCTCCTGGAGACAAGGGAGAGGAGGAATGGTATGAGGAACTGTTGGAGGGTGAAGTGACAATGATGGAAAATGTGGGGTTTATGCAAAAATTACTGGGCTTCAGTTGTTGCTTAGTGCTAGATGTACCAACAGGAGAGACCAAGACTCAGCCACAGATATGGCATCATTTCCCAGGGTGACCTACCAGTAACCTGGTTGCAGACTGACTGCATTGACTCACTGTTGAAATTATTAATTAAAATGGCTGCTAGTCAAGCCCACTATCTAAACTGCAGTGGCTCTGCCTAGCTCAGCCACCATCTTCCAGGACAAGAGCCACATGCATGCCACTGCTAGAAATGGCCAGCCTCTCAGGCAGTCAGAGACACTGGCCCTGCCACCCATGAGATGCCAGCATAGGAGATGGCTCTGTCTATCTTTGATGCTGTCTCCACAAGGCAGGGCATTGTCCAGACCATCCTGCCATCCACACGGGCCTGGTAGAATAATGAGACTCTAATGCTTAAATATTAATCAAAGGCTTTATATATTCTGTAATGTTGAATAACAATATGCCCATACAATTAGAGTTGTTTACCAGTTTGATAACTTAAATATAAGTTGTTACCTGTGAGTGCTCTTCATACCTGTGTGGTATCTCTGCCCTGTCTAGCTCCTCCTCTACTTTTTCCTTTTCCTCTCTTTACTCCTCTCACCTTATCTCCTCCAACATATCACCCTTCCTGTTTTTTTTTTAAAACCCTTCCTCTCAAAATACAATTAGAGCACAATTATACCAATTTGTATCAGTAAGGTACAAGATAGACCTAATACCCAGTCCATCAATTTTGTCAACTAAACAGAATCTTTGTCATCTCTCCTAACTAAAAGCCTCCTCTGAACCTGGCGTTTTTCCTGCCTTTAGAATGAATGTCAGCTGAAATCCATCCGCTAAAATATGTTCTCTCAACATAAATAGCCTGGGTTGGCTATGAGACTGTAAGTTTTAAACCCCATCAGAAATCCACAATGACTGAATTAACTGAAATTATCAGAATCACAAAGCATAGCTTCTGAAACTTAGCCAATTTATAGAGAGCACTGAACACCTGGACAGTCCCTATACTTCAAAATGTTGGAGCGTCTGATCTTCAGCCTTCTGGACCAGGATCATCTGACAGACCTAGTGATGCAGAATTATTAAGGGCTAATCACTCTGTCTTGGCAGACATAATCAATTGACTATTCCAAAAGTGTGTCTTTCTCTGGACAGTAATTTGTCTGTAGATGAAAAGAGGTAATCTGCCTAGTGGCTGTCTCACCACAACTGGAGTAACTCCATAGATGCTCAATTTCTTCTTAGAATCCAAGACAGGGAAGCTGTCAGGAGCAGACAGGTCTCTAATCAAAATGAACATTAGTACAGAAATGTTAGTAATGTCACTTCTGTGGACTTCTGACATTATTGAAAACCAACTATCTATGTAAAGCAACCTGGACTGTCGTCCTTTAACTCCTCTCTGATACTTCTAATTAAAATCTAGAAAGCACCTTAACAATAAACTCAGAGCCATGCAATTGCTATAGGCCCTTAACTCACAGGTTAACCATCTCAAATCAGCTAAAAAAAAGTTGAAAAAGAACTGGGTCTAAACCTTGTATTCCTAAATGTGTTATATAGGCACAATACCTATGAAAGTATCAATATTTATCTCACTTTTATATCAATAAGAAACTCATACCATTGAAAACCCTAAATTTGAATTAAAAATAAATTTTGTACCATTTAAGAAATATAACTTTAGCTTAATAACAATTATAAAGATTTCTACGAAATAGGTTATGGCTAAGCAATCAATTCTAACTATTTCTCCCTGTTTCTATAAAACCATTATTTTCCCTAGAAGGACAGCCTACTATTAACCATTTCAGGCCCCAAGCCCAGAGAATAGGGGCATGGACTCTTCATTACCTTCTCCAAGCTGAATTTGGGCATTGAGATATTAGAAGAGGGAAGGGGGAAGGGTAAATTGATAAGCCTCTGCTGTCTGTGTCTTCACTATATGCAGCTGAAATTTCAGAACATAGGAGGTTCGAGCAAGTCTGCTCAGCTTGCTTGATAAGTAGATATACCAGAGCTGTGTATTACGCAAAATACAATTCTCAAAACATATTTTAGTATCAAAATAATTTTTTTTGAATTCTGGAATCTAGTCTTCTGTCAGCCTGCCTTTGTCATGTCTAATCCATATAATTCTGGGAGATAGAAATACCTTAATTGTCTCTTCTGAAAACACACAGACAAAACATTTTTCCCTAAACTGCTTCTCCTTGAGCCAGTAACCAGAAAAACCTTTATCTCCACCTATTTCCCAGAAGAAAAATATAACCCCAAAACTGAAAATCATACCCATCTTGAAAATAAAATCAATTTAATAACTAAAATACTGTATGTGCCTATTCTTTAGGCCATCCCTATTTTGCCAAGCAGGAAAAGAACCCAGAATTCCCATGGGGCCCACATTATACAGAACTTGAGTCTCCTGTGAGGCAATATCACTTCATATGACTGAATACAACTGATTTACACTATCTTTCTGTTTGGCCCTCTGTCTAGAACAGTTTTTTATGTATACCATCTATCTGTTTGGCTCTGTACTCCAGAGTAGCTTCCACTTGTACACTGTACTCTTTACTCTAGAGCCAGTGACAATTTTCCCTATCTAAGTTCCAAACCATGGGTGATAATTCCCACGTGATTCAGACAAATCTGTTTCTAAATCTTTCCTAAAAGCAAATAATCCCTACATTTTCACTTTATACTTAAATCAGTAACTGCTCCACAACAGAGGCTTATTTATTTGGCTCTCTTGGCTGAGAGCAGCCTTTATTTTCTCTCAGCAGAGGACCTGCCTGCCAGCAGTTTCTTTGTTCACCCAGATACACCCTAGCACCCTGCAATAGACGACAAGATGGAAAAAAATCCACAACCACCATGACTTTCCCCCGGGTGTTGTGGTAGACAGGGAGGAAGGAAATCCAGACACTACAGAACACCAGCATGCTGAATGTTAGGAACTTGGCTTCATTGAATCTGTCAGGAAGATTCATGGCCAGGAAAGCCACAGTGAACCTCGCCAGAGCCAAGGAGCCCAAGTAGCCCAGGGCAAAGTGGAAATCAATGGCTGAGCCTTTACTGCAAACCATGATGGTCTTCCCATGCTAAGGCTGTGTATCTCTGTCAATAAAGGGAGGAGATATTAGAAGCCAGGTTCCACAGAGAACAAGTTGGATTAGGGTACAAATGGGAATGACCAAATTAGGAATCCCTGATGCCAGCATCCCTCTCATCTTTATTCCTGGTATAGTAAGCTTGAAAGCCATGACCACAGTTATTGTTTTGGCCAACACAGTACAAACAGCCACTGTGAAAAATACTCCAAATGTGGTCTGCTGCAGGATGCAGGTGGCCTTATTGGTATGTCCCATGAAGAGCAATGAGCAGAGAAAACACAAAATGAGATAGCAGGGTATAGCTGAGAATGCAGTTATTGGCTTTCACAATAGGAGTATTCTTATACTTCACAAAAGTGACTAGTACTAGAACAGTGGGGGCAGAGACGCACAGAGTCATGCAGCCTAGAGCATCCCCAATGCCAAAATGCCACAAATGGCATAGTTCTTTGGAGGCAATGGGTTTGCTCTAAATTGGCATACTTATCACCTAGACATCTCACACATTGCTCCATATCTGCTGGTGAATAACAACAGGCCCTCATGAGATATCATAATTATGTCTTTGATAATTTAGTGTTTGTATTATTAAGAGGCTACCTGCATAAATAATTTGTTTTTGAGCATCTATTCCATTCTTTGTTGTTCTTGGGACCACTGACTTACAGTTGCTCTGTATTAACCTATGTTTGGTGATGGAAGAAAACGCACCATAATGGGGAATGGAGCAGAAAGAAATACTTATTTTTTAAGGAAAGAAAAGAAGGAAGGAAGGAAGGAAGGAAGGAAGAAAAAACACTCTGACATTTTTCAGTGCATTATGAATACTGATTTGCATAATCTAATATTAGTTCATTCCTGAAATCTTAAACTCACTACTCACCAATCTGTGTCGTGTGCAAACATAGTTCTCAATGCCAAATGATGAAATGCATTATGTACTTTTTTGGCTTTGAGGGTTTTGCCCTTTTCATAGGCACATGTGTACAAGTGCATATAATTCCTCATGCAAATGCTGTTTGGATAAAGCCGTATTTCTCTTATTGAAGGTGTATGGCACATAGATCTCTCTATGGTAAGGTGTTTTTCCCCAACTACACTCTCCAAGCTGGATGGCATGACGTTCATGGACACTCACATTCATCTCTGTTTCCTTAGCTGGGCTGTGATTACTGATGGGCACTCTCACATCTTTGTGTGCATTCTTGATATCTTCACTGTTGTTCTAATTCTTTGAAATCAAATGATTCGTCCTTTAAATCATCTAATCTCCTAAAATATGTTTCCTTAAATAACAACTGTTACCCTGATCATCTGGTCTTTGTCAGGGACCAAACTGGCTAATAGGAGGGAAAGATTGTGGACCAATGATATAGGCAAGTTTCTTTGTACAAAGAATCAAGGAAGACCTTGATTCTTGTCTTGCAAGATGGCGGGTGAAAAGGCGGAGAAGCCTGATACAAAGGAAAAGAAACCTGCGGCCAAAAAGGCTGGCGGTAATGCTGCTGCCTCTGGTCCCCAGGCCGCTGGTGCAGCTAAAAAGGGTAAACCGGGGGACTTCCGGTTTGGGACCGAGCCTAGAGCAGGTCGCAGGCAGCAGCTCCGTACAACCAAGAAAAACAGGGACTCCCAGGAGCTTGAACTCACCCAGCATCCCAGGAAAGGAAATAGCAGCACTCACCCCAAACAGGGAGCAACAGGGACCCACTGGGACCCAGGAATTCACTCCTGGCCTGGAGCGGGCTCCATCCGGTCTGGGCCCGAGCACTCGCGGATCCCGGGAGGCAGCTCTGCACCCAATCTCGCAGACTCCAGAGGAAGCGGGGCTCGCAGGACCTCTGTGCCAAGCAGGGTCTTGGGCTAGGAGGTGGCAGTGCTTGCCCCCGAACAGGGAGTGGCTAGGACCCACTGGGACCCAGGAGTTCACTCCAGGGCCCGGAGCGTGGGTTCCTTCCGGTCTGTGCCAGAGCAGATCCCGGGAGTCAGCTCTGCACCCAATCTCACAGAACCTAGAGGGAGCAGGGCTCTCCATGGCTCAAGCTAGCTCAAGCAGTTTCTTAGGCTAGGAGGTGGCAGTGCTCGCCCCCAATCAGGGAGCAACTGGGACCCACTGGGACCCACTGGGACTCATTGGGATCCAGGAATCCGCTCCTGACCCGGAGCCCTGGCCCCTTCCGGTTTCCACCTGAGCACCGAGCACATCTTGGGCCTCATCTCTAACTCAAGCAGCAAAACCCATCCCAAACAGTTCTGACACAACCTAGATAATAGGAAAGACAGGCCCCAGTCAGAGACAGCACTGATAGCACAAAGGTGATCCAGATGGCGAAAGGCAAGCGTAAGAACACAAGCACCAGCAACCCAAGGTACTTGCCATTATCAGAACCTAGTTCTCCCACATTAGAAAGTCCTGAACTCCCCATATCACCAGGAAAACAAGAACCAGATCTAAAATCATTTCTAATGATGATGCTAGAGGACTACAAGAAGGAAGTAAATAACACTATCAAAAAACTTGAGGAGAACACAGGAAAACAGGATGAAGTCCTTAAAGAAACACAAAAATCCTTTAAAGAATTACAAGAAAACACAAACAAACAGATGAAGGAATTGAACAAAACCATCCAGGACATAAAAATGGAAGTGGAAACAATAAAGAAATCACAAAGGGAGACTATCCTGGAGATAGAAAACCTAAAAAAGAAATCAGGAGTCATAGACACAAGCATCACCAACAGAATACAAGAGATAGAAGAAAGAATCTCAGGTGCAGAAGATACCTTAGAAAATATTGACACAACTATTAAAGAAAATGCAAAATGCAAAAAGTTGCTATCTCAAAATATCCAGGAAATCCAGGACGCAATGAGAAGACCAAACCTAAGGATAATAGGTATAGATGAGAGTGAAGATTCCCAGCTTAAAGGGCCAGTAAATATCTTCAACAAAATTATTGAGGAAAACTTCCCTAACCTAAGGAATGAGATGCCCATAATCACACAAGAAGCCTACAGAACACCAAACAGACTAGATCAAAAAAGAAATACCTCCCGTCACATAATAATCAAGACTCAAAATGTACAAAACAAAGACAGAATTTTAAAAGCAGTAAGGGAAAAAGGCCAAATAACATATAAAGGCAAACCTATCAGAATTACACCTGACTTCTCACCAGATACTATAAAAGCCAGAAGATCCTGGACAAATATCATACAAACCCTAAGAGAACATAAATGCCAGCCCAAGCTACTTTACCCAGCAAAACTTTCAATTACCATAGACGGAGAAACTAAGATATTCCATGACAAAACTGAATTTACACAGTATCTTCCCTCAAATCCAGCTTTACAAAGGATAATAGCAGGAAAGCTCCAATACAAGGAGGGCAATCATACCCCAGAAAGAGCAAGAAAATAATCCTTTTCCATCAAACCCAAAAGAAGATAACCACACAAACGATGTCTCCACTATTAGCAAAAATGACAGGAAGCAAGAACACCCTCTCCTTAATATCTCTTAACATCAATGGACTCAATTCCCCAATAAAAAGGCATAGGCTAACGGACTGGATACGCAAACAGGACCCAGCTTTTTGCTGCTTACAGGAAACCCACCTCAGTGACAAAGACAGACACTACCTTAGAGTAAAAGGTTGGAAAACAATTTTTCAAGCAAATGGCACTAAGAAACGAGCGGGAGTAGCCATTCTAATATCGAATAAAATCAACTTTCAACTTAAAACTATCAAAAAGGATAAGGAAGGGCATTTTATACTTGTCAAAGGAAAAGTCAACCAACATGAACTCTCAATTCTGAATATCTATGCGCCAAATACAAGAGCATCGAATTTCATAAAAGAAACCTTACTAAAGCTCAAAACACACATTGCACCTCACATAATAATAGTGGGAGACTTCAACACCCCACTCTCAGCAATGGATAAATCATGGAAACAGAAACTAAATAGAGATACAGTAAAACTAACAGAAGTTATGAACCAAATGGACTTAACAGATATCTATAGAACATTTCACCCTAAAGCAAAAGAATTTACCTTTTTCTCAGCACCTCATGGTACCTTCTCCAAAATAGACCATATAATTGGGCACAAGACAGGCCTCAACAGATATAAGAAAATTGAAATAATTCCCTGCATCCTATCAGATCACCATGGTCTAAGGCTGGTCTTCAAAAATGACAAAGAGAATGGAAAGCCCACATTTACATGGAAACTGAACAACACCCTACTCCTTGATAATCAGGTAAGGGAAGAAATAAAGAAAGAAATTAAAAACTTTTTAGAATTTAATGAAAATGATGACACATCATACCAAAATTTATGGGATACAATGAAAGCAGTGCTAAGAGGAAAATTCATAGCTCTAAGTGCCTACAAAAAGAAACTGGAGGGAGCATACACTAACAGCTTGACAGAGCACCTGAAAGACCTAGAACAAAAAGAAGTTAATACACCCAAGAGGAGTAGAAGGCAGGAAATAATTAAACTCAGGGCTGAAATCAACCATATTGAAACAAAAAGAACTATCCAAAGAATCAATAAAACCAGGAGCTGGTTCTTTGAGAAAATCAACAAGATAGATAAACCCTTAGCTAGACTAATCAGAGGGCAGAGAGACAGTATCCAAATTAATAAAATCAGAACTCAAAAGGGGGACATAACAACAGAAACTGAGGAAATTAAAAAAATCATCAGATCCTACTACAAAAGCCTATATTCAACAAAATTGGAAAATTTGGATGAAATGGACAATTTCCTAGACAAATACCAGTTGCCAATGTTAAATCAGGACCAGATAAACCATCTAAACAGTCCCATAACCCCAAAAGAAATAGCAGCAGTCATTAAAAGTCTCCCTACAAAGAAAAGCCCGGGACCAGATGGTTTTAGTGCAGAATTCTATCAGACCTTCAAGGAAGACCTAATCCCAATTCTTTTCAAACTATTCCACAAAATAGAAACAGAAGGTACACTACCCAACTCATTCTTTGAAGCCACAATTACACTCATACCTAAGCCACACAAAGACCCAACAAAGAAAGAGAACTTCAGGCCAATCTCCCTTATGAACATTGATGCAAAATTACTCAATAAAATTCTAGCGAACCGAATTCAAGAACACATCAAAACAATTATCCATCACGATCAAGTTGGCTTCATCCCAGGAATGCAGGGTTGGTTCAATATTCGGAAATCCATCAATGTAATCCATTATATAAACAAACTCAAAGAAAAAAACCACATGATCATCTCACTAGATGCTGAGAAAGCATTTGACAAAATTCAACACCCCTTCATGATAAAAGTCTTGGAAAGGTCAGGAATTCAAGGTCCATACCTAAACATAGTAAAAGCAATTTACAGCAAACCAGTAGCCGGCATTAAACTAAATGGAGAGAAACTTGAAGCAATCCCACTAAAATCAGGGACTAGGCAAGGCTGCCCACTCTCCCCCTACTTATTTAATATAGTATTGGAAGTCCTAGCCAGAGCAATTAGGCAACACAAGGAGGTCAAAGGGATACAAATTGGAAAGGAAGAAGTCAAAATCTCACTATTTGCAGATGATATGATAGTATACTTAAGTGACCCCAAAACTTCCACCAGAGAACTCCTAAACCTGATAAACAACTTTAGCAAAGTGGCTGGATATAAAATTAACTCAAGCAAATCAGTAGCCTTCCTCTACTCAAAAGATAAACTGGCTGAGAAAGAAATTATGGAAATGACACCCTTCAAAATAGTCACAGATAATATAAAATACCTTGGTGTGAACCTAACCAAGCAAGTAAAAGACCTGTATGACAAGAACTTCATTCCCCTGAAGAAAGAAATCGAAGCCGATCTCAGAAGATGGAAAGATCTCCCATGCTCATGGATTGGAAGGATTAATATAGTAAAAATGGCTATTTTGCCAAAAGCCATCTACAGATTTAATGCAATCCCCATCAAAATTCCCACTCAATTCTTCTCAGAGATAGAAAGAGCAATCTTAAAATTTATTTGGAATAACAAAAAACCCAGGATTGCGAAAACTACTCTCAGCAATAAAAGAACTTCTGGAGGAATCACCATCCCCGACTTCAAGCTGTACTACAAAGCAATAGTGATAAAAACTGCATGGTATTGGAACAGAGACAGGCAGGAGGATCAGTGGAATAGAATAGAAGACCCAGAAATGAACCCCCATACCTATGGTAACTTAATCTTTGACAAAGGGGCTAAAACCATCGAATGGAAAAAAGATAGCATTTTCAACAAATGGTGCTGGTCCAACTGGTGGTCAGCATGTAGAAAAATGAAAATTGATCCATACTTATCTCCTTGTACAAAGCTCAATTCCAAGTGGATTAAGGACCTCCACCTAAAACCAGCCACACTGAAACTAATAGAAGAGAAACTGGGAAAAAGCCTGGAATACATCGGCACAGGGAAAAAGTTCCTGAACAGAACGCCAATGGCCTGTGCTCTAAGACCAAAAATTGACAAATGGGACCTCATAAAGCTGCAAAGCTTCTGTAAAGCAAAGGACACAGTCAATAGGACAGAGCGGCAACCAACAGATTGGGAAAAGATATTCACCAACCCTACATCTGATAAAGGGCTAATATCCAAGGTATACAAAGAACTGAAGAAATTAGACTCTAGACAATCAAAGAACCCTATTAAAAAATGGAGCACAGACCTGAACAAAGAATTCTCAACTGAGGAAGCTCGAATGGTTGAGAAGCACCTAAAGAAGTGTTCAGCATCCCTAGTCATCAGGGAAATGCAAATGAAAACAACACTGAGATTCCACCTCACACCAGTCAGAATGGCTAAGATCAAAAACACAGGTGACAGTACATGTTGGCGAGGATGTGGAGAAAGAGGAACACTCCTCCACTGTTGGTGGGATTGTAAACTGGTACAACCACTATGGAAGGCAGTCTGGCGGTATCTCAGAAAATTGAACATAGCGTTACCTAGGGACCCAGCTATACCACTCCTGGGCATATACCCAAAAGAAGTTTCAACATACAACAGGGACACATGCTCCACCATGTTCATAGCAGCCTTATTTATAATAGCCAGAAGTTGGAAAGAACCCAGATGCCCTTCAACAGAAGAATGGATGCAGAAAATGTGGTACATTTATACAATGGAGTACTACTCAGCTATTAAAAACAAT
>NW_021614589.1:0-2699 GCF_004785775.1 Grammomys surdaster | reverse complement strand
CATCCATCCATCCATCCAACTATATATCTATCCATCCATCCATCTATCCATCCATCCACCCATCCATCCATCCACCCATCCATCCATCCATCCATCCATCCATCCATCCATCCATCCATCCATCTATTCATTCATCCATTTACCTATCTATCCATCTATCCATTTATCTATTCACTCATCTTCTTTCATATTCTCTCTGCCCTTTCAATCAAAAATATTAATGGACACGCATATTCATAATGCCTCATTTTTTCAAGTCTATGAAGTCTGTTTGGGCTCTTAAAAAATGCCATAAACTGGGTAACTGATAAACAATAGAAGTTTATTTCTCATGGACTCAGACTCTGAGGATTCCAAGATAACGATACCATTAGATTTGGTGTCTGGTGAGGACCCATTTTCTCATTCATGGATGTGATCTCTTGTCTGTATCGCATATCATGGAAGGACTCAGTGGTCTCCTTTGGGCCTCTTTCTCAAGGATGTTAACATTGGCCATCCTGAGGTCCTCACTTGAAGATTCAATCTTCTCATCCCTCACAGGTCCCTCTACCTCACACCATTGCCAAGGGAGCTGGAATCCAGATCATGAGTGTGGAGGTGTTTGAGGGTAGACATTACCATTTGGACTATAGCAAAAATGAGAAACAACACAACCTAGTAATACAGATGAACTTGGGGGTGTGTTGTTTTCTTTTGTAAAAATTTATGCAACTGCCTCTCTACTCTGACCCCTAAGTAAAAGATAAAAATGTACCATCAAGAGGAAGAGAGAAATCAAGTAAACACGCCAATTATTTTAATCCATCTTTTTTTTTGTTCTAAAAGCAAGAACACCACGTTAAAGATACATGATGTAATCCTTTATAACGATCCCACATTCAATAAAAAAAAAATGGGGAAACTGCCAAGCCACTACCAAGACTATCATTGTCTGAGACATTGTAGACAATCTCCACTGTGTCTACAGTAAAAGAATATTAAGCTAAGTAAGCTTTTTATTTATGCAAAATACTTTAGATAATGGAAAAATTCCTCAGTGTCTTATCTTTGAAAACAGAAAGACAATGAGCTAATCAACAACAATTCAGCTAAAATAAAGTCTTATTAGAAAAACCATTCCATTTTAGTGGGGATTTTCTTGCTTTTTTGTTTTTTTTAAATAAAAACGTCCATCAGGGTGCCCGTCTTCCATGTTGCCAAAACTAGAAGTCACAGTTTATTTAACAATTGGATTTTGTTACAAAAATTAGTATAAAAATTAAGAACAATAAATTTCAATACAAAAAGCAGTATATGTGTACACAAACTCTAGTGCAAAGCTGCAAAATCAAGGGATTAGGAAATGAATATAACACTATAAAACATGTCAGAGAGACACGTGGGACTGCCTGGTCCACAGAAGTATTACCAAGCAGAGCTTTGCATCACTACGGGGAACTATGGCTATCTGGAGACTTCTGGGAACTGGCTGTGCTATCTCTGGCTTTGTCTACTGTCTACTTCCAAATCAATTGCCATTAAAAACCACTCTGTTCCTCTTGGCCATATCTCTTGGCATTGTTCCATCAGTCACATCACGATACAAATATGGCCCCCATGGAAGGACCAAGCAGGCTAATGTTGTTGTACTTGAGAATCACCCAGGCCCTTCAGAAAAACAAACACCAGGGCCCAGTCTCAGGGAATAGGGACTTAATCATGAATAGACTTCAATCACAATATGGATAAAGGAACAGTGTGGTTGACAAGCCATGGGTCTTTTCCTTCCTGGTTGACTGTTTTGTTGACAGACTTCTATTTCTTTTTTTTGGGGGGGGGTTGGTTTTTCAAGACAGGGTTTCTTTGTGTAGTCCTGGCTGTCCTGGAACTCACTCTGTAGACCAGGATAGCCTCGAACTCTCGAACTCAGAAATCCGCCCGCCTCTGCCTCCCAAGTGCTGGGATTAAAGGCGTGCGCCACCACCGCCTGGCTGTTGACAGACTTATTAATTGCACATAACAAAGCTAGTATACTGAACTCTAATTACATGAGACTCAGTATGAATAGGTATATAGGAAAAGACTTTTTCTTGTAGGGTCTTGCACTGAGATAAAATACACAAAAAAAGTATAACACACACACACACACACACATTATAAAACCTTGACATTCAATGATATCAGTCTACACTTTGATAGCAAATTATGTCTTTTAGGTTTGGGGTAGACAACATTATGACACACGACTATGGTACTGGGGATTGAACCTGGGGCTCTGTACATGTCTGACAAGCACTCTAGCCCTCAGTTGCTTCCAGCTCTGTTTCTACATATAGGGTTTCAGGTGGCCTCTCACAAGCCATCCAAGTTGGCTTAGAACCCCTCTGTGTCCCAGGCAGGCCTTAAATCTGCAGTATCCCTGTCTCACCCTCTGAAGCTGCTGAGTCACAGAACTGTGCCTCCAGGTCAGCTCACCAAACTGTTTGGAAGGTAGACATAAGAACCAGCTCTGGGGGCTAGAAAGAGCATTGACTGCCCTTTTAGAGGTCCTGAGTTCAATTTCCAGACACCTCATGGTGGCTCACAACCATCTGTAATGAGATCCAATGCCCTCTTCTGGTAGGTCTGAAGATAGTGACAGTGTACTTACATTCATAAAATAAATAATTCGAAGAAGAAGAAGGAGGAGGAGGAGGAGGAGGAGGAACAGGAGAAGG
>NW_021614588.1:483-3544 GCF_004785775.1 Grammomys surdaster | reverse complement strand
ATCCCTGTCCATCTCTTTTCCATTTGAATCAGAATCATATCTTCTTTGTAAAAATGTAAAAAAAATTACTGCAGCATTAAAAGGCCTATAAAATATAAACCTTACCTTTCTCAACTGAAAATCTACAAAGAGAATCCCTAGGTTGTGAGGATATTTCCCCTTGGTGATTTCTCAGTTACTTCCATTTTGTATCTTCGGATACATGATTTAACTCCATTCTACTTCCTGATACCCTGTAGTGAACACTATATTTGAACCCCTACATTTTGGGCTTTTCCTATCCACTTTACTTCTTCAAAATATTCCCCCATCAGAGAGAACCACTGAACAAAGTCTAATTTAGGTCTCTTTTAGTCTTCCTTAATTAATATTATTAATATACATCTCTTTAAATTATCCTCCCGAAAACTCTTAAGCACACAAGGAAGCCCTATTCCTCACCAAAATTCCAAAGAAATTTTCTAAGCCTCATATGAATATTCCTCTCCTCTGAAATCTACTGTGTCAACACCCCTTATTTAAAATCACACTTAGCACTACTCTCTATCCTGCTGCTAATATTTCAGCATGTTAAGCTCCATTTATATCACCCAAACTACCATAATCATGCTTTAATTATGTATAATTAAATAGTGTATAGATACTTTAATGTATTTTTTTACATTATAAAATCTTTTTCTGATATGTCTAATTAGTTCCTGGCACAGACTATTGGTATTTTCCCATGTACGTTGTTTTTATAATGTGTAAGAGCTCTCAGAGGTAGGAAGCATCCTGGGTAACTCTTCCCCCATTTTATTAACAAAGTCTTCATATGGCTCATCTTGTTTTTGTTTGATTCCTGCTAATAGAGTTGTCTTTCCATCAACAAGAGAAAGCCTTCTCCAAGCATCTACTGCTATCTTGGAAACTTCTTCTAGTTCTTCCCTTTCTAAACCAACTTATTTCTGGGGGATGTTATAGTCTTTTCTACCCATGAGCATTGATATTACAAGTATATCCTACTTCTTCTGAAGGCTAAATTCTGAACCACTTCCCATGCTCTATCCTCATATTCAGTCCTCCACACTATAAAATGTGCAGGGCTAAGAGTGGACTCTTTAGTCTGATGCCAGTTGTAAGGAGTTATCCACATGCTACCCAACATTTCCACAATCTCTAGAGTGTATCAAACATTCAGCCCAATGCTTTTTACAGAACATTGTAGTTCTTTAAGAATTTTTAAAGGAAGAGGTTCCCATTGGGGTGTCTCTCCTTCAAAAATTGTTTCTGGGAATCAAAAGTCCAAGTCTCCTTTTGGCCTTGCTTCTTTTATGGCCCCTAAAAATCCCCTATTCATTGGCATTTTTCTTTCAAGCTTGGCTGATGTTGTTTTAAAAGTAGAAGGGGCAGTAGCTGAGGCAAAAATATCGTCTATTTCTGTCCTAGAAAGAATTTTATCATGTAAAGGATCCCTTCCTTTAGCAAGATCATACTCCTCTGCTCTTTCATCCAGTTCTTGTTATTCCTCATCACTTAACCAATCATCTCCCAGTTGTGCCTTGAGGAGATTAGTGGTAGATGAGGAAGTATTATATGACTTAGTTTATGTCCTCAGAGGAGTTACCTCATCCCCTGAGGGCGCTTCTTCTGTAAAGAGTTCTGTTTCTGGTTTTTCTGAAAGGAGGTCTCTAATTTGTATCCAAAATGAGAATGCTTGACTCAGGACCTGTCTAGGGCCATGACATTGATAAAACCTCCTCATCAGTTGTCCTACCTTTTCCCAATTTCTTAAAGACATGCTTCCTTCCTCTGGGAACCATGGGTTGACACTCAGTACAAAGTCATAAAATGTTGTCCATCTCTTCTTTGAAGTTTTAGCACCTCTACTTTCTAACATATGATTTAATACCACCAGGAACAAGCCCCTGTTCTTGGAGTGTGAATGCCCCATGGTTTTTAACTTCTTGTTGTCTTAACTCGATTATTCTCTATCTAGGAGTCTGGAGTAATCTGAAGAAGTTCTATCCTTACCTTGAAATGTGTTTTTGTTAGAAAAAGGATTGAGAAAGCTTACCTGCTTTGAGCCCCATGTTTGGGAACCACAAAGTAATCATATTTTCAGAACTACAATGCTCATAGAAGAATTGTGAATGTTGTAGATAGCATAAGCTGTAAGTCATTGATTATTATAATTAGACATTAGAAAATGTGATGGCATAAGAGGCGAGTCTTTCCAATACAAAGCTTCTTCCACATCATGCTAGTGTATAGTTAGAAGCAGTGAATGAGCAAAAAGCAGATTCCAGAATGTTGGCAGCTTAAATGAGAAAATAAAGAGCTACCATCACATGCTTGTTGATTGCAATTTTAGTTTCCAGTTAAAAACTGTTTTTGATCTGGGTCTATTTCTTAGATGCTCATATTATTAAAATGTTATATTGTTAAAATGTTATGCTCATATCAAACTCAGAATGGGAAAAGCTCACCATCAAACATGGTCTTAGCTTTTGGTGGGTAACTTTACTTGTAGGATGGATTCTGCTGAAACCAGCATGGACTCCCTTATTTTCCCCCTGCATCTTAGATCCCTTGTCACTGCTTCAGAGATGTACTGCTATGTTTTATTTCTGCTTTTTGAAACTGGAGATTGGAAATACAATCAGCATAAAATGTTTTGAAAATAATTCCACACTGTTTTGTGCCTTGTAAGGACTTTACCAGCTGGGACATTTTGTAAAATTACTTGTTAGCTGCTGCCATTTTTTGGCTCTCTCTGCCTTGTTAAGGGCATTGAAATTGTTATCTTCCAGCCCAGTCCTAAGAAAGGTCCATTGAGATTTGCTAACACTATCACGAAAATGATATAATACAAATAGCATTAGTATCTATTGAGAAAATACAGGAAGATAGCCAAGTAGAACTTATGAAAGAAAGATGATACAGTGATACACAATTTCTCTCCCTCCTCACCCCTCTTTTTTTATGACTTGATTTCTCTGTGTAAACCCTGGCCAACCTGGTTTTGTCTCTCTTTTCTCATCTCTCTCCTCTCTCTCCTCTCTCCCTCTCTCCCTCTCTC
>NW_021614588.1:0-383 GCF_004785775.1 Grammomys surdaster | reverse complement strand
CCCTCTCTCCCTCTCTCCCTCTCTCCCTCTCACCCTCTCTCCCTCTCTCCTTCTCACCCTCTCTCTCCCCACTCCCTCTCTCCCTCCTCCCTCTCTCCCTCTCTCCCTCTCTTCCTCTCTTCCTCTCTCCCTCTCTCCCTCTCTCTCTCCTCTCCTCTTCTCTCGCCTCTCGCCTCTCGCCTCTGCTCTCTCTCTCTCTCTCTCTCTCTCTCTCTCTCTCTCTCTCTCTCTCCTCAATCTTTCTATAGACCAGGCTTGCCACAAAAACAGGAATCCACCTGCTTCTGCCTCCAGACTTTTGTATTGTTTTGTGGCTAGATTGTACACATTCTAATCGTTAAAGGTGTGAAGGAAAAATATCCTCAGGAGTTCAAAAGTTTTAC
>NW_021614587.1:4143-4835 GCF_004785775.1 Grammomys surdaster | reverse complement strand
CAGGAGGGCTATCTCTGGAACACAGCTTCTTGGTGCTCTCATTAAATTCTTCCAATGTATTATACCTCAACGATGACTGTTTCTAAGTCACTGGCAATTTCTTAGCTCAAACTAACTTGATTCAGCTGTCCAAGTATACACTACTATTCTGGATTCTATAGCCTTAGCAACATGCCCAAAACTTCCAAGTTCTATCAGTTGCTGGAACACAGCCCCTAGTTTAATGGCATTTATCCCAGCAACCTAGCCTCAATGGTTTGCTCACTGCCTAACTATTGCTGCCATGGAACATGATCTGAAGACTAACCTTGAACCCAGAGATCAGCTTGTCTCACACACTTGATTTGTGCACCACTGTGCTTGGAACTAATCTTTTCTTTACCTTTACCAAGTAAAGAAAAGTATTCTATGCTTTCTTTGTTCTAGGTTGGCCTTGATCTCAGAAATTACCTTGCCTCTCTCTCTTGGGATTAAAGATGTATACTGTCGTGAATAAACACAAAGATTTTCAGAGCCAGTATTCTCAAGATCTCTATCCAAATTACTGTAATACTGTGGCAAACTGTCAGAATACAATTTCCTACAAAAACATCATGGAGAGACCTATCACAATGATAACCAAGTCTCTGGTACACACTCCTATGGTAGTTAAGGATTCATCACAGTAAAGAGACCCCATAAGTAAGACAACT
>NW_021614587.1:294-4043 GCF_004785775.1 Grammomys surdaster | reverse complement strand
ATCACAGTAAAGAGACCCCATAAGTAAGACAACTCTTATTGAGGATGACAGTCAATTTGGGCTGACTTACAACTTAGAGATTCCTCCTACTAACAGGATGGCAGAAATTCAGACACCATTCGGGATGACATAGTGCTAAAGGTGACATGGAAGGCAGGTTATTCTCTTCCACAGGCTGCCACGAGGACAGTTTTAACCAAGCTGTCCTGACTTGAGATTTTCATGAATCCTCCATTGTGACACACTTCCTATGACAAAGCGAGAACATCCTCAGTAAGGCCACATATCTGATTAGTGCTAAATTCATGTAGGATAAGCATAGTGAAACAATCAAAACCATTCCCTGGCACTAATATATCTCTGCAAAAAAAAAAATGAGATTATGGGGGCTATACAAAGCCAAAAGAACCTTAGAACTATCCAATGGCAAAATAACCATAGACTAGTCCAGACTCAACAAAGCTCACATTCCTAAATGTCCTTTGCTCCTCCTAAACTCTCTAAAATTCATTCCAGCATCAGATAAAAGCTTAACATCAGATCACATATGTACAACATCATAGGGTATACATTAACATTTCAAAACTTCACAGTGATGATATTCCTTCAAATGAAGAATAAAATCCAACTGCAAAAATTTCAATACCTATATTGACTTTACTGATGTCCAACTCTTTTCAGGTTTGCAAAGTATAATCCACTTGTGCTGTATAAAATAAACTGTCACCTTTGTCTTGTGCTGGTTCCAATCACTTTTAGCTGCTCTCCTCAACAGGCATCCCACAGGGTTCACTGAGGATCATCTGGCCTCTTACAAAAAGAGCTTGGGTTTCACATTACAGATCTAGTTTCTGTGTGACTATAAGCTCCTGCCAATAGTACTCCACTTTTGCTGCTCTTCCTTGTGGTCATCCCATTTTACTGGACTCTCAAATACACCCAGTTCTTCTACTTCCACCAGGCAGCACTTTCACTCTGAACTTCTCCTAGACAGTCTTCAAGGTACCAATCATCAACTTCATTGTATAACCCCTTTCAGTCCTTAGACTTCAATAGACACTGAAGCAGCAATTTTCCCAATGGCCTTACCTGCCCACTCACAGTACCAGGACTCAACTGTTCTTTAGGTTCCCTTCATTCTTTCAGTACCACCTGGAAGATTCTTACAAATTATCTGGCTGCCTTCTGGAGGGCTATCTCTGGAACACAACTTCTTGGTGCTCTCATAAAATACTTCCAATATACTATACCTCAAAGATGACAGTTTCTAAGTTTCTGGCAATTTTTTAGCTCTAACTAACTTGATTCAGCTTTCCAGGTATACTCTACTATTCTGGATTCTAAAGCCATAGCAACATGCCCAAAACTTCCAAGTTCTACCAGTTGCTGGTGCTGGAACACGGCCCCTAGTTCAATGGCATTTATCCCAGCAACCTAGTCTTAATGGTTTGCTCACTGCCTAAGCATTGCTGTAATGGAACATGATATGTAGACTAAACTTGTACCCAGAGTTGTGCTTGTATTACATAGTTGATTTGTGCACCACCGTGTTTGGATCTAATCTTTTCTTTAACTTTACCAAAGAAAGAAAACTATTCTTTCCTTTCTTTTTTCTAGGTTGGCCTTGAACACAGAAATTACCTTGCCTCGCTCTCTTGGGATTAAAGATGTATACTGTCATGCATAAACAAAGCTTTTCAGAGCCAGTATTCTCAAGATCTCTATCCAAAGTTAATGTAATACGACGGCATGTTTTGGACCAAACCCTCTGTTATCTAGCCCTTGATCTGGATCTCTGATTTTTATCTCATGTATTGATATTAGTTCACAACATATTTAGTCATGTTCACAACTGACAGCAGCCATCCCCGTCCATCTCTTCGCCATTTGAATCAGAATCATATCTTCTTTTGTCCAAATGAAAAAAATAACTGCAGCATTAAAAGGCCTATATAATATAAACCATCACTTCCTCAACTGAAAATCTACAAAGAGAATCCCTAGATGGGGAGGATATTTCCCCCTGGTCAATTCTCAATTCCTTCCATTTAGTATCTTTGGATACATGATAAAACACCATTCTACTTCCAGAAACCCGATTGTCAACAATATATTTGAACCCCTCCATTTTGGGCTTCAAGTTTCCCATTTTACTCTACTTTTTGAAATGTTTCCCATAAGAGTGAACAACAGAACAAAGTCTAATCTAGGTCTCTTTGAGGCTCCCTTTATTAATGGTATTAATTTACATCTCTTTAAATTACCCTCCAGAAAACTCTTAAGACAATTGCACAAGGAAGCCCTATTCTTCACCAAAGTATGAAAATATAATTTCAAAGCCTCATATTAATACTCCTCTCGACTGAAATCTACTGTGCCAACCCCCTCATTTAAAATCACTCTTAGCACCACTCTCTTCCCTGCTGCTAATACTTCAGCGTATTAAGCTCCTTTTAAACAATTCAAACTGCCTGAATGGAATTTCCTACAAACAAAATCATGGACAGACCTATCACAATGATAGCCCAGCCTCTGGTACCCATTCTATGTTAGTTAAGGATTCATCACAGTGAAGAGACCCCATGAGTAAGACAACACTTATTGAGGATGACAATCAATTTGGGCTGATTTGCAACTTAAAGATTCCTTCTAATAACACCATGGCAGAAATTTTGACACCATTCAGGATGACATAGTGCTAAAGTTGCCAAGCAAGGCAGGTTATTCTCTTCCACAGGCTGCCAGGTGGATGATTTTAACCAAGCTGTCATGGTCTGAGATTTTCATGAATCCTCCATTGTGACACACTTCCTATGACAAAGCGACCCCATCCTCAGTAAGGCCACATATCTGATGAGTGCTAAATTCATGTAGGCTAGCAAGTGAAACAATCAAAACCATTCCCAGGCACTAATTTGTCTCTGCAAAAAAAAAAATGAGATTATGGGGGCTATACCAAGCCAAAGGACCTTAGAACTATCCAGTGCCCAAATACCCATAGTCTATTCCAGACTCAACTAGGCTCAGAATCCTAAATGTCCTTTGCTCCTCCTGAACTCTCGAAAATTCATTCCAGCATCAAATAAAACTTAACATTAGACCACATATGTACAATATCATAGTGTATATATTAACATTTCAAAACTTCACAGTGATGATACTCTTTCAAATGAAGCCAAAACTCCAACTGCAAAAATTTCAATTCCTGCATTGACTTTATTGATGTCCAACTCTTTTCAGGTTTGCAAACTATAATCCACTTGTGCTGTATAAAAGAAACTGTCACCTTTGTCTTGTGCTGGTTCCAATTCCTGATAGCTGCTTTCCACAAAAGGCATCCCACAGGGTTCACTGAGGATCATCTGGACTCTTACAAAAAGAGCTTGGGTTTCACATTTCAGTTCTAGATTCTGTATGACCAAAAGGTCCTACAATAGTACTCCACTGTTGCTGCTCTTCCTTGTGGTCATCCCATTTTACTGGACTCTCAAATACACCCAGTTCTTCTGCTTCAACCAGACATCAATTTTACCATGAGCCTCTCCTAGGCAGTCTTCAAGGTACCAATCCTCAACTTCATTGTATAACCCCTTTCAGTCCTTGGGCTTCAACAGACACTGAAGCAGCAATTTCCCCAATGGCCTTACCTAGCCATTCACAGGACGAGGCCTCAACTGCTCTTCAGGATCCCTTCATTCCTTCAGTACCACCTGGAAGATTCTTACAAATTATCTGCCTGCCTGCAGGAG
>NW_021614587.1:0-284 GCF_004785775.1 Grammomys surdaster | reverse complement strand
GATGTTTTGAAAATAATTACACACTGTTTTGTGCCTTGTAAGGACTTTACCAGCTGGGACGCTTTGTAAAATTAATTGTTAGCTGCTGGCATTTTTTGGCTCTCTCTGCCTTCTTAAGGGCATTGAAATTGTTCTCTTCCAGTCCAGTCCTAAAAAACGCCCATTGAGATTTGCTAATACTATCACAAAAATGATATAATACAAATAGCATTAGGATCTATTGAGAAAATACAGGAAGATAGCCAAGTAGAACTTATGAAAGAAAGATGATACAGTGATACACA
>NW_021614586.1:717-2363 GCF_004785775.1 Grammomys surdaster | reverse complement strand
CATGTTCATTTATTTCTGACTTACTATTATCTATGACTGATGACTATTGATATTTCATTTTTATTTTTTTCTGGTTTACTATTAACTATGACTGATGACTATTGATTATTCTTGTTCATTTATATCGGATTTACTATTATCCACGATCGTGAATATTGATTTTTCCTGTTGATTTTTTTCTGACTTACTCTTATGTATGACTGATGACTATTGATATTTCAGCTTTATTTATTTCTGATTTCTTATGAACTATGACTGATGACTATTGATTAATCATGTTTTTTATTTCTGGTTTACTATTATCCATGAATCGTGAATATTGATTATTCCTGTTCATTTATTTCTAATTTTCTATTACCTGTGACTGATGACTACTGGTACTTCAGCTTTATTTACTTCTGATTTCCCATGAATTATGACTGATGACTATTAATTATTGAAGTTCATTTATTTCTGATTTACTATTATCCACCAATGGTGAATATTGATTATTCATGTTCATTTATTTCTGACTTATTATTATCTATGAATGATGACTATTGATACTTCATTTTTATTTTTTTCTGGTTTACTATTAACTATGACTGATGACTATTGATTATTCATGTTCATTTATATCTGATTTACTATTATCCACGAATGGTGAATATTGATTATTCATGTTCATTTATTTCTGACTTATTCTTATCTATGACTGATGACTATTGATATTTCAGCTTTGTTTATTTCTGATTTCCTATTAACTATGACTGATGACTATTGATTATTCATGTTTAGTTAGTCAGATTTACCCTTTTCCTCGAATAGTGAATGTTGATTATTCATGTTCATTTATTTCTGACTTACTATTATCGATGACTGATGACGATTGATATTTCAGCTTCATTTATTTCTGACTTCCCATGAACTATAACTGATGACTATTGATTATTCTTGCTAATTTATTTCTGATTTACTATTTTCCATGAATGGTGAATACTGATTATTCATGTTCATTTATTTCAGACTTACTATTATCTATGACTGATGACTATTGTTATTTCAGCTTTATATATTTCTAATTTACTATGAACTATGACTGATGACTATCGATTTTTCATGTTCATTTTTTCATCTTTACCATTATTCACAAATGTTGTATATTGATTACTCATGTTCATTTATATCTGATTTACTATTTACCACGAATGGTGAATATTGATTATTCATGTTCATTTATTTCTGACTTACTATTATCTATGACTGATGACTATTGATATTTCAGCTTTATATGTTACTTATTTACTATGAAATATGAAACGATGACTATTGATTATTCATTTTCATTTATTTCTGATTTACTGTTATCCACCAATGCTGAATATTGATTATTCATCTTCATTTATTTCTGACTTACTATTATCTATGACAGATGATTATTGATATTTCAGCTTTATTTATTTCTGGTTTACTATTAAATATTACTGATGATTCTTGATTATTCACGTTCATTTAATTCTGATTTCCAATTATCCACGAATGGTGAATATTGATTAATCCTGTTGACTTATTTCTGACTTACTCTTATCTATGACTGATGACTATTCAATTTCAGCTTTATTATTTTCTGGTTTACTATTAAGTATGACTGATGACTATTGATTATT
>NW_021614586.1:0-707 GCF_004785775.1 Grammomys surdaster | reverse complement strand
TCCATCTCTTGGCCATTTGAATCCGAATCATATCTTCTTTTGTCCAAATGAAAAAAAAATAACTGCAGCATTAAAAGGCCTATATAATATAAACCATCCCTTTCTCAACTGAAAATCTACAAAGAGAATCCCTAGCTGGGTAGGATATTTCCCCCTGGTCAATTCTCAGTTACTTCCATTTAGTATCTTTGGATACATGATTTAACACCATTCTACTTCCTGATACCCTTCTGTGAACACTATCTTTGAACCCCTCCATTTTGGGCTTTTGTTTTTCCATTTTACTCTACTTCTTGAAATGTTTCCCATAAGAGTGAAAAACATAACAAAGTCTAATCTAGGTCTCTTTGATGCTCCCTTTAAAATGGTATTAATTTACATGTCTTTAAATTACCCTCCAGAAAAATGTTAAGACAAGCGCACAAGGAAGCCCTATTCTGCACCAAAATATAAAAAGATATTTTGTAAGCCTCATATTAATACTCCTCTCGACTGAAATCTACTGTGCCAAGTCCCCTCATTTAAAATCACTCTTAGCACCACTCTCTGGCCTGCTGCTAAGACTTCAGCATATTAAGCTCCATTTAAAGCATCCAAACTGCTAGAATCTTATTTCCTACAAACAAAATCATGGACAGACCTATCACAATGATAACCCAATCTCTGGTACCCACTCCTATGTTAGTTAAGGATTCATCACAGAGAAG
>NW_021614585.1:0-1725 GCF_004785775.1 Grammomys surdaster | reverse complement strand
ACAATATTTATATTGTTTAATTTTTAGTTTAATTATTATTTGTGTGTGTGTGTGTGTGTGTTATGTATATGTGAGCAAAGGCACATAAGTGCCAGGGTGCACATGTGGAGATCACAGAATAACTTTCAGGAGTTGATCACGCCTGCCACAGTGAGTCCTAGGGACAGCACTGAGGTCACTCGGCTTGTCCAGCAGGTGCCATTTAATGTCTGACCCATTTGCCATATTTTTTTATTCTTAACATTTAAGCCCAGTGAACTGAGTATTTTTATTTTCTCTGCCCTAATTATAAATTCATTACTTTTAGTTAGATTGTTGAAAAACTCACAAGATGCAGAAAAGTTATACAGCTAAAACACCTTTAATATGAGAATAAAACAAAGTCTTAAGGCCAGAAGAGGAGATGCATTGCAAAGGACCAGAGAGCTCAGGAGGAAGACTTAGTCTTCCCATCATTGGATCACAGAGAATAACCTCTGTATCCTGTCTTGAGTGGCCAACAGAGTGGAAACAAATGCCTCTGTCCTCTAGCAGAGTCTCTGCTTCTCTGGGGGTGAGCAGCTCAGGTACACACATTCCACTCAAATCTCCCACTCCACTGAAACCAAGGTCTTCTGACTGATGCATCCTGACCTAAAACAACCCAGACACCGGCAACAAAGTAACCTGCATGTCTCATTAGTGACTTTTGAAGTTCTAACCATGGGTCAGAAAACCCTGGGAAGCCTGTAGATAGGCATTTGGTCTGTTCATACCTGTGAAGACTAACTCAAGTGATTGGTCATTCCTTCAAAGCACCCCATACAGTATTTGCTTCATATTTGAGCAGGAGCCAACCTGATGAAATCCAGTGTCTTCCAAATGCCTGTTCACAAGCAGAGTTTAGACAGAATCGACAGAATGTCTTGCTTCAGGCAGGTCCTTTTCTGGCTGTAGGCATACCTCCTTCTCAGTTCTATCCTTCTACTTCATCTCCAGGATAGCTGTTCCCTCCTCCTCCAGTGCTTGCTCCTTTCCGCCCCCACTCCTCTCCCACCATTATATGGCCCTCTCTGACCTTAGCACTTCTTTTTCCTTCTCACTGGCCCATAATGCTAGGGTATCTACCTGCTCCAGGAGCTTGCCCCAGTCACCCTCTATATTTGTAGGGAGCCAGAGGTATGGTCCTGGTGCGGACCCATGGGAGTGTGGCCACTTTAATCCAACTCCTCTCTGCCAGTGCTTCTTCAGATGCTTTGACAGGACAGCAATACCCATGGTGACCCCTCAGGTCATGACTCATCTGCCTGACACATAAGGACAGGTAGCATATTGTTTGGAATGGGGCCCAAGTGACAGCAGGTGTCAATCTGGATTATTACTGAGGCATTGGCTTTACTGACCTCCTCCTTTGTCTCTGAAGCTCCTTTTGGCACAATCCTAGTTCTAATCTCTCCTTCATCCTTTCCTGGTCTGATCATGTCTCACAGTTGCCATTAGAGTGTGCATAGTTGTGTGCAAAATGTTCCAGTTGAACGATGAGCTTGATGGACGGTTGGGAAGGTACCCAGAATTCACAATAATGGTCTAAAGCTGGCTACACCTGCCGATGAAGTTTTCAATTTTCTCCCTCACTGGAATACTGGAGTGAGTCAGGTCCTAGCAAAATAGCCAACTTACTCATTATTACTCTTCCCCATATATATGCTGCTCTCCCCTCAACAGATTTCCAGTAACAGAGACGTT
>NW_021614584.1:2451-3100 GCF_004785775.1 Grammomys surdaster | reverse complement strand
ATCTGTGGACTCTTATAATCTGCATTACATTTGTCCAAGGTCTTCTGGTTTTTACAGTATTTCTTGAGAAGTCTAGAGTAATTCTGATAGGTGTGCTTTATGTGTTACTTGGCCTAGTTCCCTTACAGCTTTTAGTCCTCTGTCTTTGTTCGGAACATTTAGTTTTGTGGTTATTATGTGGCGGGAAGATTTTTACCTCTGGTTCGATGTATTTGATGTACTGTAGGCTTCTTTTACATTTATGTCCATCTCTTTTTTTAATGTTAAAAAAGTTTTCTTCTATGATTTTTATTGTATCTTTTCTTTGTGACAGTTAGTCTGGAAAACCCAATAAGTTTCAACTGAAGTTAATAGACAAAACCTCTATACTAATGTTAAATTTCAGGTTGTGGCAAATTTGCTTCTGTGGTTTGCACCAGTGAGCAAATAACTAAATTCTGGAGATGATTTACTGGGCTAACTGCCCTTATCATCCTGAATAATTACTGTTTTTCACTCCTTCAGTTTTACAGAGTTCAGAAAGGTCATAGAATATGATAATAGGGAGAATTGTGAATAATATGTTTTTTAGAACTTTCACACATGAGGTATGAGAGGTAGCTCAAGGATAAAGAGTTTTCTTGTAGAAACTCAAGTTCAACTGGCAGCA
>NW_021614584.1:537-2351 GCF_004785775.1 Grammomys surdaster | reverse complement strand
TTTTTTTTCCTCTTTAAAGTTTATTAGTTATCTATATGTGGCTAAAGCCTGCTGTTGTACCTTGATTGGCTGATGAAAAGGTAGATTTGTCATAGGAAGTTTGCTCAAGTGGTTTTTTTGTTTTTGTTTTTGTTTTTGTTTTGTTTTTTTTGAGACAGGTTTTCTCTGTATAGTCCTGGCTATCCTGGAACTCACTCTGTAGACCAGGCTGGCCTCGAACTCAGAAATCCACCTGACTCTGCCTCACAAGTGCTGGGATTAAAGGTGTGTGCCACCACTGCCCAGCCTCAAGTGGGTTTTGTATACTCTCAGAAAAAGAATCATCTTTTGTCTGAGCCCCTTATCATCTACAAAAACTCCTGTTCAACCAAAAGCCATGCCTGCCAGTCAAATAAGTACTCTGTCCAAATGCTTACCCCACTACTACTTCTAACACTAATATCAGTTGTCCTTACCATTTAAAGACAATACTAGTGGCAGTTTCCTCTTCCTCTGTGCATGCCTCCTATAGATACCACAGACAATCTCCACATGCCCTTCCTTTCCTGCCTGATCCCTGTATCTCTCCCCCACACCACATGATCAGACACACCTGTTCAACCACATGCCATGCCTAAAAAGACACTAGGTAAGTCTTCCACCAATCTACCACACTATTTGTTAGTCCAGTTGCAATTTTCAGAGTTGCCCCTAGCACTATACTATACAACAGAGGCAACTGACTAGCAAGCATTCCCTTTTGAAAGTACCCACCAAACAGGTCAATAAAAGAGGCAACACTCAGGCAACTCTCTCTGTAAATCCAGACATCAAACAGCAACCCATGAACAAAACTCCCACCAAAGCCAGACATATTCAGAAATCAGTACCTAGAAAAATAATCACTTCAAACCCAGAAGCCTAGACACCAGCATAGGAATATTAGAAAAAAACAGTCAGAAAAATAAGTCACCAAAGAACTAAACTATCCTACTACAGTGTGTCCTCAGAAATTAAAACATGCAACAGATATGGTACAAAAGAAGTTATTCGGCACTAGGGAGATGAGTGAGAAGCTGAGGAAGGGATAGAGACACAGAAGAGGACCTGCAGACAGGCAGACAGACAGGGATCAGAGAGAGAGACCTGAGAGTAGAGAAAGAGAATAGAGAGGGGGCATGTGCAGAGAACAGAGACAGGGAAAAAAAGATAGAGAGCAGCTATAGCTGGTGGTCCATATATGTTAAGCACACCTGACAACACCAGCAGGTGTTGGAGGCAGGAAATGACTTAAGTAGTTGCTAAGTCCCTGAGAGCAGGCCATTGAAACTGCCTGTACACTGACAACTACAAGGGCAAGGTTCACCCACAGAACAGGGAAGGAAGAGGGTCTCAGACATTAAAGATGAATAGGACAAAATGGAATGGTTGGTCAAAAAAAATGTGGATCCTAAAAGTTTCCTGGCCCTAATCAACCAGGAATTCTGGAACACATGAGAAGACAAAAACTACAGATGATTAGAATAGAAGAAGAAGAATATCAGCCCAAAGTTCTAGAAAATATTTTCAATTTTGAACTCATAAATGAAAATTTTCCTAAACCAAAGATGCCTGTTAATGTACAAGAAGGATGCAAAAACACACAACAGATTGGGAGAAAAAAAAAAGTCCCTTTACCACATGATGATCAAACACTAAGCATAAAGCAATATAAAAAACTGCAACAGAAAAAAATAACAAAATCTAAACAAAACAAAGACAAGTAATGTAGGAAGTCAGACCTATCAGATTTATAACTGTCTTCTTAATGTATACTATGAAAGCCAAAAGAGTTT
>NW_021614584.1:0-437 GCF_004785775.1 Grammomys surdaster | reverse complement strand
TACAAATGCCATGAATAAGAAAATGGTTTGCCTGACAATCCAGTCTTAGTATTCATTGTCAGGAGCCATAACAGGATAAGCTAATAATTAGCAGTTGATCATCCTGAAATGCTTGCCTCGGATTATTATCTGCAACGAGTGTGTCACATCAGTAACATGTGATCAGGTACTCTGGCACCCTGGGTTGCCAAGGAGATGAGTGAGTGCACCTGTTGGCCTTGAGAGCTCCCCGAGGCCCCGCCCCTCGCCTGTTTGAAATGCGCTGCCTGGCTCTCCTCAGAGTCACCTCTTGGTCCACACTAGCCCTGCTCTGTCTGAGCCCAACGTCCCGCATGCATCAATACAGCACGGAGCCTGCCCAGTAGCTGAATCCAGACGCGGAGGCCAGAGTTCCGCACCGCCACTCCCTCCTCGGGCTGTCATCCTTCGGGCTTCTT
>NW_021614583.1:0-1169 GCF_004785775.1 Grammomys surdaster | reverse complement strand
ACTGTATATTCAACAAATGATGCTGGGTCAAGTGGCAGTCAGCATGGAGAAAAATACAAATTGATCCGTTCTTATCTCCTTGTTCAAAACTCAAGCCCAAGAAATCAAGGCCCTTCACACAAAACTAGATATGCTGAATCTAATAGAAGAGAAAGTGGAAAAGAGCCTTGAACATACTGGCACAGGGAAAAATTTCCTGAATAGAACATCAATGGCCCAGGCTCTAAGATCAACAATTCACAAATGGGATCTTAGAAAATTGAAAAGCTTCTGTAAGGGAAATGACACTGTCATCAGGGCAAAATGGCAACCTGTAGATTTGAAAAAGATCTTTACCCATCCTACACCCAATAGAAGGATAATATCCAATATATACAAACAACTCAAGAAGTTAGTCTCCAGAGAACCAAATAATCCTATTAAAAATGGTGTAGAGAGCTAAACAAAGAATTCTCTACTGAGGAATCTCAAGTGGCTAAGAAGCACCTAAAGAAATGTTCCTCATCCTTAGTCTTCAGGGAAATGCAAATCAAAAAATAAATACCCTGAAATTTCTCCTCACCCCAGAATGGCAAAGATCAAAAACTCAGGTGAGAGTAGATACTGATGAGAATGTGGAGAACGAGGAACACTCCTCCATTGCTGGTGGGATTGTAAGCTGGTAAAGCACGCTGGAAATCAGTCCAGCAGTTCCTCAGAAAATTGGGCATGGTACCACCTGAGGACCCAGCTATACCACTCCTAAACATATACTCAAAATATACTCCAACATACAACAAGGGCACATGCTCCACTGGATTCATAGTAGCCATATTTATAATAGCCAGAAGCTCGAAAGAACACAGATGTCCTTCAATAGAAAAATGGGTACAAAAAATGTGGTACATTTGCACAATGGAGTACTACTCAGCTATTAAAAACAATGACTTCATGAAATTCTTAGGCAAATGGATGGGACTAGAAAATATAACCCTGAGTGAGATAACAAAACAACACACACGGTATGGAGATATTAGGAAAAAAGCTCAGAATACCCACAATACAAGTCAGAGAACACATGAAGCTCAAGAAGAAGAAAGAGCAAAGTGTAGGCTCAGCACCTGGTTAAGGCATGGGGCTCAACACTCATCTCAAAAATATTAACCCAGAATTGCCCCTGACTAAGGTAA
>NW_021614582.1:0-5001 GCF_004785775.1 Grammomys surdaster | reverse complement strand
CTCACCTCCTCCCTTAGACCCTCACCTCCTCCCTTAGACCCTCACCTCCTCCCTTAGACCCTCACCTCCTCCCTTAGACCCTCACCTCATCCCTTAGACTCTCACCTCCTCCCTTAGACCCTCACCTCCTCCCTTAGACCCTCACCTCCTCCCTTAGACCCTCACCTCCTCCTTTAGGCTCTCATCTCTTCCCTTAAACCCTGCCTTTTGACCATAGATCCTTCTCCCCAGGCTCTCAGTCCCCCCTCCATTCTCACAAGAAGACCCTCAACACCACCTCTCCTGGCACCCCTCGATGCCTCTGAGTCTGGCACATAACACTTGGTACCACCTGCTCAAGTCTCAGAAGAGCCAAGCCACTGCCCTGCCTGTCCCAAGGCGGCAGGCAGTGTGAGGGTCACTCCAAGCCCTGCCCCCACCTCCGCTTTCCCCTCTGAACTGTGGTCAGCTCCCCACCTTTCCTTTGGGTTTGAGGGACCCAGAGGAGTGTCACCCCCCATCCCCGTGCTGGTGAAGGTGACACTGCCCTGATGTCCAGAGCAAACTGAGTCTCAAGAGAGAAGATTGACTATTCTGAGTTCATGCCGGTCACTGAGGTCACTGGGGACAAGGAGCCCAGGGGCCTGGCGTGACAGGAAAAAGCACTATCATTGAGCTGTCCCCCAGCGCGATTGTGTTAGGTGTATAAGACATTTGCTTAGTGCGTGCTTGTGTGTGCACACGGGGCAGGACATGGGGAGGACAAAGGACACCTTGTGGGAGTCAGGTGTCTCCTCTAACCCAATACTGAACTCAAGTCATTCAGCTTGGTGACTAGCACCTTTATCTGATAAGCCACGTCACTGGCCACTTCTTCATTTTTGAGACCATGTAGCCCAGGCTGGCCTCAAAACTTTCTCTGTCAGTAGCTAAGGCTAGGCTTTGTCCTTCACCTCCATGGTGCTGGTATACCAAGCAAGCACCATCATACCCAGGCTGCATTTTTGTTTTTGTTTTGCTTTTTACTTATATTATTGAGATAGAGTCTCCACAAGTTGCCTAGCTAACCTTCAACTCACTCTGTAGCCCAGGCTAGTGGCAACCTTCTTTCCAAGACAGAATTTCTCTGCATAGCCCTGGCTGTCCCGGAACTCACTCTGTAGACCAGGCTGGCCTCGAATTCAGAAATCCGCCTGCCTCTGCCTCCCAAGTGCTGGGATTAAAGGCGTGTGCCACCACTGCCCGGCTTTTCCTCAGCTCTTGAGTATCTCGAATTGCCAGCAAACTCAATTCTTCAGGTGACTTGGAGGTGAGATTTGACAGACCTCTTCATATTAATAGCCTCTCCCCTGATTCACTGAAATGGCACACTGTGGGGTGGGGTGGCAGTGGGGCAGCCAGAGAGAGACAAAAGGCAATAGGAAGTGGTAACGTCGCCTGGCACTTCAAATCCCACAGACCAGGTTAACCATCCACCTGGGTGCGGCCCCAGCCGGCCAAAGTCCCTTCACAGACTCCACACCCACTTACATGGTCCCAGAGAAACACCAACGGAGGACACAGAGACCAAAAGGGACAGAAAAATGGAGGTGGTGGCTCACACCTGTAATCTCAGCACCGAGGCCAAGGCAGGAAGATCGCCCCTAGTTCGGGGCCAGCCTGGGCTACAGAGACTCTCCTTGTCTGGAAAAAAAGGAGTCAGAGAACAGGATCCGGGGGAGAAGCATGAACATCCGGAGAGAGAACCAGGGGACCCCGAGAATCCTCTGGGCAGGTTTGCGGTGCGGTGCCTATTCCCCTGCCTCTCTAAATCTACAAGGCCGCCCCGCCCCCCTCCGCCTCCCTGTGACTCAGTGACCTGGACTCAACCCCAGTGTGTGCTCCACCTCCCGGGATGTCCGGGAAAGCCCCGCGCTGCTGTCCCGCCCCGGGGCGGAGCCGGAGGAGGCGGAACCTCTGCCCCGCCTCCCCGGCTCCAGCGCCTTTGAGTCAGGGCCCCAACCAGCCCGGCCTGTTCCCCACCAGCCAGCCCCTCCTTGGGGTGGGAAGGGAAGTGGGGAAAGCTGAGGGAGTCACCCTGCACCCCCAACCCCCCACAAGTGTCTGGCCTTGAGCCCTGACTGAGGCCTGCTGATCCAACCTCTTAACTCTCCGTATCTACACTTGCATCTTTTAGGGTCTGTCTCCAAGTCTCTTCCTTCTCTCTGCATCTGGGATTCATTGGAGCTTCGTTCTCTGAGGCCCCTGGCTGGGTGCTGGGATCTGACAGGGAGACACATTCAAAGCTCTCCTGCACCCCAGCCACCCTGTGCGCTGAGAGTCAGGAGGGACGAGGAAAGCAGGGGGTGGCTACTTTCTGGGCATCAGCCAAGAATCAGTCCCTGCCCTGGGCTGGGCTTTTCTCTCGCACAGAGAATGAGTGTGAACTCACACTGATGGTGCAGTCCTGCCATCCCACCTCAGGAGACAGGCAGGAAGATTTCCCGTTCAAAGCCATCCGGGGCTACAGCACAAAGGCAAGGCCAGCCGGGACAGCTTAGTCTTAAAATGGAAAGCAAAGAGGACTGGGAGATAGCTCACTGTGCACAAGCTCCTAGGCTCCAGCGTTGCAAAAAGGAAACGGCTCAGAGGGAGAAGTGCATGGCCAAGGTCACCCAAGAGGAAGTAGGACTCAGGATTCAGACTCATGCCCTAGCAATCCTGTGGCCTCTAAGAACTTAAGGGTTGGGACCAAGGAAGATGGCTGAAAGACTCAGAAACACTAAAGGAAAGATAGGACCAGCAGGAGCGGAAGGTGCTCACACGTGGAGACTCGATAGTCAGACACAGCCAAGAGATTCAGAGATGGGGGGATGGGGGGAAGGGCTGAGAAGCGTGAATCCCTAGCACGAAGGAGGCCTTCTCTCAGCCAACAGAAACTTTTGCCTGTTATGGTGTTCCAGGGGAGATGGAAAGTAGAGGCAGGAGGATTGGGAGTTCAAGGTCATCCTCTACTACACAGCAAATTTAATGCTAGCCTGGGCTACATGACCCCTGGTCAAAGAAAAAGAAAGGAAGATAGATAGATAGATAGATAGATAGATAGATAGATAGATAGATAGATAGATAGGTAGATCAAGGCACAGTAGTACAGGTGTCATTTCAGCACTCAGGAGGTCGAAACATGAGGAACAGAAGTTCAAGACCACCCTCTGCTACATAGCAAGTTCGAGACTAGCCTGGGCTACATGAGCTTCAGTCTAACAAAGTGAGAGACAGACAGAAGGTGTGGGAATCTCAAGGACTCAGACCCAGACCGAGCTCCTGGCCAGAGGCACACTGAGTAGAGTGGCGGGTGGAGACCAGGAGCTCCGCCTCCGAGACGCGGGTCCAGGAAACCCCTGGGGCGGACGGGTGGCCCCGGGGGCCCGGGGGCGGGGAGGCGGGAGGCGGGCGCCGCCCCGACTGACAAAAGTCCCTTCAGTTCAGTCGGCGGCAGGGGAAGTCCCGCAGCCCGGCGAGACCGCCTTCCCGTGCCGAGCTCGCCGCACGCCCCGGCGTCTCCGGGCGGCCCGATGCCCCGATGCCCCGCGGGGGCCATGGACGAGGGGCCCGTGGATCTGCGCACCCGGCCCAAGGGCACCCCGGGCGCCGCGCTGCCACTCCGCAAGCGCCCGCTGCGCCCCGCATCCCCAGAACCCGCAGCCACGCGAGGCCCCGCTGGACCCCTGGATGCCCTGCGCAGCAGCTGCGACGTCCCGGCTGTCCCTGGGCCCCCCCACTGCGTGGCCAGGCCCGAGGCCCTTTACTACCAGGGTGAGTGGCCTCTCCCATGAAAGTCAGGGCCGGGTGGGAGCCACCTAAGGTCAGCAGAACAGAGGACACAAATAGATGGGGTTCCTGGTAGGGTGGAAGTTGGTGTCCTAGAGACAGCTGGGAAAGAGGTTGAGAAGCCCTGGAGCTCAGCCAGGAGGGTGCCAAGGAGTTCACCCAGACAGGTGCCCAAGGGTCAAACGGCCTTGGGGGTTGGGGGTCAGAAGACAGTGTCCAGTGTCGCAGATATGGGGTCCCAAGACACTCCGGAGAATAGCTGTCACTTGGGCCTTAGAAACTGGGGTTCTGGTAAGCAGATTGGGGAGATGAGTAGAAACGGGCCTGGGATCCAAGGAGGTGGATTCCTTGGGTTAAAATCCTGGGAACTGAGATTTCAGGGGGTATGGGGACTGAGAGAAAGGCTTTAGGGTCTCAGCACCCCCATGTTTGGGCCACAACTCTAAATGATGACACGAAGAGCCCCCAAGAACCCCAATATTGCAGATGCAGAGGAGTCAGCAAACAGAGCAAGCATTCTGAAGGCCAGTTGTGTGAACTCACAAGTGTCCCTGGAGCAGGTGGCCCTAGGGGCAGGCTTGGAGACCGAGGGCTCTAAGAGAGGGAACACAAGGAGTTTAGAAACTGAAGGACTTTGGTCCATGGAGAGGGATTTGGGGACCTGGAAAGGTGGGACTTTAGAAAGGGACCCCGAAGCTGGAGAGACAGCAGGAAACCAGCTACCCTTCTCCTCAACTACTGTCTGCTAACTACCCCAGAGCTGCTGAGCGTCTCTGGACCCTCCAGGTTCTCCAGCTTCTACCTACCTATCCATGCTTCAGCCGAGGACGCTGTGAAACAGGAGGCCTTCCTCAGTCTGATGCGAACCCCATCCTCCATTTTCCCAACTGTGCAATGGTCCTTCCCAACAGTGTCATTCAAAAAGGTTCTAGGGACAAGTTTTCTGACTGCTCCAACTCCCCAGACCCCAACACCCAGATATTAGTTTGTCATTTATTCCTTCAGCTACAAAAGTACTCACAGTGTAATCTTATAACTCAGGTCCCCTGCTGAGTGGTGACAAGGCTCTCTCTGTCCTTATGGGTCTTTTCTGTAGATGGAGGTCGGATGAGAGAAGAAACATGATGTAGGAAGGAATGGGGATGGTGGATGGGGGTTAGGGATGAGGGATGAGGGATGGGGGTTAGGGATGAGGGATGGGGGATGGGGGTT
>NW_021614581.1:0-1195 GCF_004785775.1 Grammomys surdaster | reverse complement strand
TCAAAATTCCCACCCCCTGGGGCATCCAGGCTTCATGAGGTCAAGGTCCTCTTCTTCCACCTATGCCCAGCAGGGCCCTCCACTCTTACATATTCATCTAAAGCCCTGGATCCCTCCCTAAGTGCTCCCAGGCTGGTGGTTTAGACCCTGGGAGCTGTGGTTGGTTGGTATTGTTGCTCTCCTCATGGTGCCACAAACCCTTTCAGCTCCTTCAGTCTTCACTCTAACTCCTCCATTGAGAACCCCATGATCAGTTCAATGGCTAGTTGTGAGCATCTGCCTCTGAATATGTCAGACTCTTGAAGACCTCTGAGGAGACATCCATATCAGGCTCTTATCAGCATGCACTTCCTGACTTACACATCAGCATCTAACTTTGGTGACTGCACATGGGATAGATACTCAGGTGGAATGGTCTTCAGACGGCCCCTCCTTCAGTTTCTGTCCCTCACTTTGTCTCCATATTTGCTCCCTTGAGTATTTTGTTGCTCCTTCTAAGAAGGACCAAATCACCCCCACTTGGTCTTCCTTCTTTATGAGCTTCATGTGGCCTGTGAGTTGCATCTTGGGCATTTCAAGGTTCTGGGCTAATATCCAATAATCATTGAGTGAATACCATGTGTTTTCTTTTGTGATTGGCTTACCTCACTCAGGATGATAATTTCTAGTTCCATCCATTTACCTAGGAAACTCTCGAATTCATTGTTTTTAATAGCTGATCCTGAGTGAGGTTCTAACCGGTGGAAAGCAAATTAAATCAGGATAGCTGAAGGGCTGCCTGCTAAGGAAAGGGATGGGGCCTTTAAACAAAGAAAGTGGTACTTAAACCCCAAATGCTCTGTTACCACAGGCCCTCTGTGCCTCTGTTATCCCTTCCTTCCTTAACTAGCTAACTTGGGAAGAATGAATCCCTGGTTAGTCTCAAATATTAATAACTATGGGGGTGAAAATGTATATATACGTGGAGGGGAGAGGAAGAGAGGAAGGAAGACAGGGAAGGGAACAGGAGTAGGAAGGAGAAACAGGAAGAGGAGGGGAAGGAGGGGAAGGAGGGGAGAGTAGGAGGAGAAGGAGGAGGAGGAGGAGAAGGAGGGAGGGAGGGAGACAGAGACAGACAGACAGACACACACCACACACGGAGGGGGGCAAGAAATTTAAACATCTTGGATAAGAGAGCTACATCAAACTCACCAGA
>NW_021614580.1:0-3191 GCF_004785775.1 Grammomys surdaster | reverse complement strand
GGAGAGGGAGAGGAGAGGAAAGAGCATATAGCTCTATGCAGGTATGTGTTCTGCCTGCGCTGTTTGGAGAGGGGTATGCATGCATAGTATCTACATAGAGAAAAGTCTCAGGATAGCAACTATATTGTTAGAAAGAGGGGCCTGTCCATTGCCAGACCAGGTGGAAGCTCAGGTTGTTAAATTATTCCCTATTTATGCCTGCCACAAAAGTAGAGGAAAACTATTTGGAGATGAGGAAAAGGACCAGGGGAGGCAAAAACCAAAGAAGGGTTCTAGGGAAGGAATATGGGCAAAGTATACAGTATGAAAGTATAGTAGTTTGATTGAGAATGGCCCCATAGACTTACATATTTGAATACTTAGTCTACAGTGGGTAGAACTATTTGGGCAGAGTTAGAAGGTGTGGCCTTGTTGTAGGAACAATGTCACCAGGATGGGCTTTGAGACTTCAAAGCACACTATTCTATTCCCAGCAAGCTCTTGGCTTCCTGTTTGTGGATCAGGGTGTGGACATCCAGCTGCTGTTCCATTGCCATGCCTGCTTGCTTACCTACTGCCATGTTCCTCACCATGATGGTGATGTAATCACCAATAAACCTCTGTGAGTGCCCAATAAACCTCCCTTCTGCAAGTTACCTGGGTCATGATGTTTTACCAAAACAATATAAAGTAACTTATATAACAAGAAAAAGAAAGCCACTCTTTTGAACACTAAGGAAAGGTCTAGGCCCACCTTCCTACTCCACTGACATAAGCAATGAACTTTTTTTTTTCTTATTTCCATATGCAAGTGACTGGACTTAGTTTCTGAGGTGCATGGTCTTCCATCTTATCTGCCTGTAAGAAAATCTGAATGGAAGGGCAAACATTCCTTGAAAAGAAGATGATTGAACATATTTGATGGAACACACCTATGTTTCCCACATTTTATTACAAGCTGTTATAAGTCATTTTAAAATTACTTTTCCCCATAGCTGAAACCACTGTACACTATAGTACGGGTGTTCTTGGGGTACTGGAGTCCAACATAGAATCTCTGACCTGCTATACCACTGAACTACTCACTGATCTGTTTGTCTAAGATTTGTTTATTTTTATTTATATGAGTACACTATAGCTGTTTTCAGACACACCAGGAGAGAGCACCAGACCCCATTACAGATGGTTGTGAGCCACCATGTGGTTGCTGGGAATTGAACCCAGGACCTCTGGAAGAGTAATCAGTGTTCTTAAACGCTGAGCCATCTCTCCAGCCCTGTTTATTGTTTGTTTGAGATAGGGTCTTACTTTGTAGTCCAGGCTAGCCTAGAACTCACTATCCTCTTGCCCCAGTGGACTGCTGAATGGACAAGACCTGTGTGCTGCCATGCTGCGTGCTGTACATTGTGTGTTCATGGAATTTACTTTATATCCCCTGTATTCCATGTTCTCAATAAGTAGACAAAGCAAAATGTAGACAAGCTGATGTTCACAGTCATTTGAATGAATGTGGGTTTCCAGGACAGATCCCATGGATCTCTGGAATGGAAATATATACTTTTTATCCTTTGTTTTGTAAGACATACAAGTTGGCACTCTGTTCACGTTCTCTATTAACTTTCTCAGCACTGCAAGTGTTAGTCTAAGTATCTGGAGAAGTCCCAGGGAGGAGCAGAGAGAGTTGGAATTTTGTGCTGTTACTTGTTGAAATGGTTTTCAAGGCTAGCAAAATATATACTCAATGTTTTGATTTCAATCAGAAATGCAGCTTCCTCTCCTTACTGCATGTCAGTCTTTCTTCCCGCAGACAGCTTTGTGGGATATCGTTCCATTTAAAACAATCTTATCTTACAAGGAAATGTGACAGCTCTGAGTGAAATAAAGACGATTTCTTGAGTTGGTGCAGCAATTATTTCTATTTTCCATGAAAATCGCCCCTTCTACACTAAGGATCAGAGAAAGTTAAATTATGAGGCAAAATTGCCAGTAAGTGAAGTGATAGAAAGAAAATAAGTAAACAAGATAAATATGAGTCTCTTTAAGAATTAAAAATACAGGAAAAATAAACACTATTTATCTGGTCTAAGACACCATACACCTAGACACTCTGGGAATCAAAGGGAAACTCATAAATAATTGCCACGAACAGGAAGAAAGGCAGAAAAAAAAATCCTCTCAATAACTTCACAAGAAGAAATAGAAGGAAAATAAAAATTCAGGGAAATGTGTTTTTCTGCTTCTCTCTTCTCTCTTGACCACTCTTCTGAGAACTGGGTTTTCTTTGAAGATGTTTTATCTCAGTAGGTCTTCTACCTGTAAACTCCCTTGGAACCCAGAGTGAGACAAGGTAGGTGCTCTGGGGCCAAGATGTGTGTGTGTGTGTGTGTGTGTGTGTGTGTGTGTGTGTGTGTTTGTGTTTGCACGAACACCCAGTTTCATTTTCCCCAAGATTCTATATTTCTGAGCAGGAAGTGGAACAGGATAGTGGGGAGGCACTCTGGAGCTCCTCCACCACCCACCCATGGTCACACCTGTGTAAACTCTTCTGCAGGGACAAAATTGGGAAACACAGCCTGGTCATCCCAGTGTGGTGCACAGAAACTCAGTCTGCATGAAGTGTGTGTTCTGCATAAGCCAAGACCCCCCTTTTGTGACTGTGCCTTTTCCTACAAAGCTTCAGTAAAAATCTGCATTTCTTTAAATCTCAAAACTCAGTGGCACTGTAGAACCATGGTAGCTGGAGCTGCAGTCAAGGTGACCCAGCTGCCACTCAGAGGCCTGGTTCAGACTCAGGAGTCAGGTTTCCTATTTCCAGACATAAGAAAGCTCTTCTAATTTTGGTAGACCTCAATTTTCTCTTCTGAAAATTAGGAATTCACTTCAATAATGTGACCAGGAACACAGCACTCAAGAACAGTTCTACCTGAATGGTTACCCCTAATCTATAATCACTGAAAAAAACATGGAGGAGCGTGGACACCCTGAGCCATGAGAGGCACAGACAAGCTAACAGTGCTCAGCATAGGATTTCATGGTTAGCACGTGGTGTCCCTCAGCTAAGAAGGGAACTGAGTAGGGAAATGATCAAGAGAGTTAGATTACAACACATTCTTGATCTCAAATGGGATTTGGTCTGGACTTTCTACTACCTGTGGGTTCTCCAGGCTGCTCCAGTGGTTACAGTAGGGCCTCATTAAGCAGCAACATCCATG
>NW_021614579.1:0-1107 GCF_004785775.1 Grammomys surdaster | reverse complement strand
TCATACTTATGATGTCACATCCATGATTCTTACCATATCATACCCATGTCATACCCATGATGTCAACCCCTGATGTCATACCCATGATGTCACAGCCTGATGTTATACCCGTGATGTCACACTCATGATGTCATACTCATGATGTCATATCCATGATTCTTACCATGCCATACCCATGATGTCATACATGTGATGTCATACCCACGATGTCATACCAATGATGTCTCAACGTGATGTCATAGCCATGATGTCACACTCATGATGTCACACCCATGATTCTGACTATATCATACCTATGTCACAACGTGATCTCATACCCATGATGTCATACTCATGATGTCATACCCATGATGTCATAGCCATGATGTCACAGCTGCGATTCCACACTCGTGATTTCACATCCTTCATGCCACACCTGTGATGTCACACACGTGATACACGTGATGTCAACTCCGTGATGTCACCCCCGCAATGTCACCCCCGCGATTTCACTCCCGTGGTGTCACACCCGTGTCAGACCCATGATGCCATACCCATGATTCGTTCTCATGTCGCGTCCGTGACGTCACACGCTCGATGTCACGCTCACGCCGTCATGCCCTTGAGGTGACACCTGCTCACCATCCCAGTCAAGAAAACAAAGAATAAAATTGATAAATAATATAATAACAGGAATAATAATAATAAATAGAGTGAACCCTGACCTGTAGCTAATAGAGTATTGATCACAGATATTGATCATCAGTGGTGGATGCTGGATCAGTATTCGCAGTTATTTGTGAATAATTGTCGATCGTTTATTTACTATTTATCTATCTATTTTCTGTATTAATAAAAGCAATTAAATTCAATGAGAAGTCACACAAGAAGACGGTCGTATATGAACACCCAATGTATAGACACTGTCCTATGGCTGAAGCTTATCTTATTATCAACTGAAACTCTGTAACGGCCATGAAGAAATTCAATATATTCTCATTTATTAGTGGATAATATAATAGATTATAATAATATATTAATAGTGCTATATAATGAATTAATATATAATAGTATATAGTATAATATGATAAAATAGGATAAATTTTACCTAGTCTTATTTATTATTGG
>NW_021614578.1:0-1202 GCF_004785775.1 Grammomys surdaster | reverse complement strand
CTGACATTCTCCTGTCTTTTCCAAGTAGCAAGAGCAATATTAACATGCTTTTCTACTGAGTCAGTGTCAAAGACATTCAAGGTCGTGGCCCTTAGTGCCAATCAGCCTTTCTTTCTCTCCTCAAGCATTGTCACTGAACTCTAAACAGTATGGGGCCTATGATCTTAAACTGTCATGTTTAATACTTTTGCCTTCTTCATGAGCATTCTCATGCAATTACTCATATATCTCAAAATATATAGATGCTGCCTGAATCATATCCCAAGGGGCTCTCTGATCCAGGAAGGCACTGACTTTGAAACAATGCCCATGCTCTCCTTGCTGCATTTAGTGACTTTTCTACACTTCATCTTTGATCTCTGCTTACTTGAGGTTTTGCAGCCTCCAGCATTAGAGCACTTGGTATTCTAACATATTCTCTTTAAAAAGTGAGTGTAGCTAAACACAGGACAAGTCAGGAATTCTCTTCCACAATTTACTAAGAGCCTGTTATGTTGGACTATGTCTCATCAATTTCTGTCTCTTTCAGTACAGATTACATAAAGATTTTCAGGTACTATGTATAAAAAACAGTCTACCTGGGTAGGAAAATAAGTGCATGCTGGAGAAATGGAGAAGTTTACCAACGTCTTATATTCTCTGGAAACAAGAACTTCTATCTACACAGAAACCAGGAAGTTCATCTTTGCTGCTATTCTGAGACTAAAATGGCAGGTAAAAAGCCCATCTATTTCTTTGTGTTCATTCTCAAGGTAAGCACCAGACAGGTTTGGCCAGGGGCCTCTTACTACTGGGACAAACTTGGCCCTGATAGGCTTGCTGCTCTCATGGCACGAGGTCTGTTAGAAGTTGAGCAGACCCTGCTTCCTACCAACATGTGCTGATGAGAATCCTGTGCCTCCCAGGCTACCTACAGTTTGCCATTCAAGACAAATGAACTTTGTCTTTACTAAATGAACCTTAGCTACTTACAATGAACTTTTTTGGAAATACATTTTCTAGCTCCATCATCAGTATCAAGAACAAAAGGAATCCCTACTTTGAGCTATATTTTTACCCTGGTACTCCAAAGGACCGAGCAAAATTCCCACATGGTATCATCACCAGCCCCAACATTCCTGACTCAGAAGTTACGTTTTTCCTGAACAAACCTGTTCTTTGCTTAAGAACAAGCTGGCCATGCTCCTCTAATTCTCCTCTCA
>NW_021614577.1:3962-5319 GCF_004785775.1 Grammomys surdaster | reverse complement strand
ATTTCTGACTTACTATTATCTATGATTGATGACTATTGATATTTCAGATTTACATATTTCTGATTTACTATTAAATATGACTGATGACTATTGATGATTCATGTTCATTTATTTCTGACTTACTCTTAGCTATGGCTGATGACTATCAAGATTTCAGCCTTATTTTTTCCTGCTTTAAAATTAACTACGACTGATGGTTTTGATTATTCATGTTCATTATTATGTGATTTACTTTTATCCAAGATTGTGAATATTGATTATTCCTGTTCATTTATTTCTGAATTAGTATTATCTATGACTGATAACTATTGATATATCAGCTTTATTTTTTTCTGATTTCCTATTTATTATGTCTGATGACTATTGATTATTCATGTTCATTATTTTCAGATTTGCCATTAACCACGAATGGTGAATATTGATTCTTCATGTTCATTTATTTCTGACTTACTCTTATCTATGACTGATGACTATTGTTATTTCAGCTTCATTTATTTCTGGTTTGCTATTGAATATCCCTGATTAGAATTGATTATTCTTGTTAATTTATGTCTGATTAACTATTATCAACGAATGCTGAATATTGATTTTTCCTGTTCATTTATTTCTGACTTACTATTTTCTATTACTGATGACTATTGATATTTCAGCTTTATATGTTTCTGATTTACTATGAACTATGACTGATGACTATTGATTATTCATGTTCATTTATTTCTGATTTACTATTATCCACAAAAGCTGAATATTGATTATTCATGTTCAGTTATTTCTGAATTACTATAATCTATGACTGATGACTAATGATATTTCAGCTTTACTATTTTCTGGTTAATATTAACTATGACGGATGACTAAAGATTATTCACGTTCAATTATATTTGATTTACTATTACCCATGAATGGTGAATATTGATCATTCCTGATCATTACTCTTATCTATAACTGATGACTATTGATATTTGAGCATTTTTTATTTCTGATTTCCTATTAATTATGACTGATGTCTATTGTTCATTCATGTTCACGTTTTTCAGATTTACCCATATCCACGAATGGTGAATATTGATTATTCATGTTCATTTATTTCTGACTTACTATTATCTATGACTGATGACTATTGATACTACTTCAGGTTTATTTATTTCTGACTAACCATGAACTATGACTGATGACTAATGATTATTCAAGTTCTTTTTCTTCTGATTTACTATTACCCACGAATGGTGAATATTGACTATTCATGTTCATTTATTTCTGACTTACTATTATCTATAACTGATGACTATTAATATTTCAGCTTTGTAGGTTTTTGATTTACTATGAAATATGAATGTTGACTATCGATTTTTCATGT
>NW_021614577.1:810-3862 GCF_004785775.1 Grammomys surdaster | reverse complement strand
TATTTCTGACTTACTATTATCTATGAATGATGACTATTGATATTTCAGCTTTACATATTACTGATTTACTATGAACTATGACACATGACTATTGATTATTAGTGATCATTTTCTTCTGATTTACTATTATCTACGAATGGTCAATATTGATTATTCATGTTCATTTGTTTCTGACTTCCTATTAGCTATGACTGATGACTATTGATATTTCAGGTTTATTTATTTCTGATGTCCCATGAATTATGATTGATTACTGTTGATTTTTCATGTTTATTTATATCTGAGTTACTATTATCCACGAATGGAGGACATTGATTATTCATGTTCATTTATTTCTGATTTACTATTATCTATGATCAGTGAATATTGATTATTCCAGTTCATTGATTTCTGACTTACTAATAACTATGACTGATGACTATTGATATTTCAGCTTTATTTGTTTCTGATTTCCTATTAAATATGAATGATGACTATTGGTTATTCATGATCATTTATTTCCGATTTTCTATTATCCATGAATGCTGAATATTGATTATTTCTGTTCATTTATTTCTGACTGACTATTATCTAAGACTGATGACTATTGATATTTCAGATTTATTTTTTTCTGGTTTACTATTAACTATGACTGATGACTATTGATTATACATGTTCACTTATATCTGATTTAATATTATCCACTAATGGTGAATATTGATTACTGCTGTTCATTTATTATTGAATTACTATTTTCTATGACTGATGACTATTGATATTTCAGCATTGTTTATTTCTGATTTCCTATTAACTATGAATCATGACTATTGATTATTCAGGTTCTTCTTATTTTAGATTTACCAGTATCCACGAATTGTGAATATTCAATATTCAGGTTCATTTATTTCTGATTTACTATTATCAACGATTGGTGAATATTGATTATTCCTGTTCATTTATTTGTGACTTACTATTATCTATGACTGATGACTATTGATATTTCAGCTTTATTTATTTCTTGTTTCCTCTTAATTATGACTGATGACTATTGATTTTTCATGTTCATTTTTTTCAGATTTACCGTTATCCACGAAAGGTTAATATTGATTATTATTGGTCATTTATGTCTGATTTACAATTATCAATGATAGGTGAATATTGATTATTCATGTTCAATAATATCTGATTTACTATTATCAACGAACGTGAATATTGATTATTCCTGTTCATTTATTTCGGAATTACTCTTATCTCTGACTGATGACTATTCATATTTCAGCTTTTTTTATTTCTGATTTCCTATTAATTATGACTGATGACTATTGTTCATTCATGTTCACTTTTTTCAGATTTATCATTATGCACGAATGGTGAATATTGTTCATTCCTGTTCATTTATTTCTGACTTACTATTATCTATGACTGATGACTATTGATATTTCAGCATTGTTTATTTCATGTTTTCTATTAACTATGCCTGATGACTATTCATTATTCATCTTCATGTATATCTGATTTACTATTATCCAAGAATTGTGAATTTTGATAATTCCTGTTCATTTTTTTCTGCCTTACTATTATCTATGACTGATGACTATTGATATTTCAGCTTCATTTATTTCTGGTTTACTATTTAGTATGACTGATGAATTTTGGTTATTCATGTTCGTTTATTTCTGATTTACTATTGTCCACGAACAGTGAATATTGTTTATTCCTGTTCATTTATTTCTGCCTTACTATTATCTATGACTGATGACTATTGATATTTCAGCTTCATTTATTTCTGGTTTACTATTTAGTATGACTGATGACTTTTGGTTATTCATGTTCGTTTATTTCTGATTTACTATTGTCCACGAACAGTGAATATTGTTTATTCCTGTTCATTTATTTCTGACTTACTATTATCTATGACTGATGACTATTGATATTTCCGGTTTATTTATTTTTGATGTCACATGAACTATGACTGATTACTATTGATTTTTCATGTTCATCTATATCTGATTTACTACTATCCACGAATGAAGAACATTGATTATTCCTGTTCATTTATTTCTGACTTACTAATATCTATGACTGATGACTATTGATATTTCTTCTTTATTTATTTCTGATTTCCTCTTAAATATGAATGATGACTATTGGTTATTCATGATCATTTATTTCTGATTTACTATTATCCACGAATGCTGAATATTGATTATTCATGTTCATTTATTTCTGACTTACTATTATCTGTGAATGATGTCTATTGATATTTCAGCTTTATTTTTTTCTGGTTTACTATTAAGTATGACGGATGACTATTGATTATTCATGTTCATTTATATCTGATTTACTATTTTCCACGAATGGTGAATATTGATTATTCATGTTCATTTATTTCTGACTTACTATTTTCTATGACTTATGACTATTGATACTTCTGCTGTATAAATTTTTGATCTACTATGAATTATGACTGATGACTTTCGGTTATTCTTGTTCATTTTTTTCATCTTTATCATTATCCACGTATGATGAATATTGATTATTCATGTTCATTTATTTCTGATTTACTATTATCCACGAATGCTGAATATTGATTATTCATGTTCATTTATTTCTGACACACTATTATCTATGAAAGATGACTATTGAGATTTCAGCTTTATTTATTTCTGATTTCCTATTAATTATGACTGATGACTGTTGATTATTCATGTTCATTTTTTTCAGATTTACCATTATCCACTAATGGTGAATATTGATTACTCATGTTCATTTATTTCAGATTTACTATTATCTATGTGTGATGACAATTGATATTACAGCTTTATATGTTTCTGATTTACTAATAACTATGACTAATGACTATTGATTATTCATGTTCATTTATTTCTGATTTACTATAATCCACCAATGGTGAATATTGGTTATTCCTGTTCATTTATTTATGACATACTATTATCTATGACTAATGACTATTGATATTTCAGATTTGCTTATTTCTGATTTCCTATTAGCTATGACTGATGACTATCGATTATCCATGTCCATTTTTTTCAGATTTACCGTTATCCACGAA
>NW_021614577.1:0-710 GCF_004785775.1 Grammomys surdaster | reverse complement strand
TGTTCATTTATTTCTGATTTACTATAATCCACCAATGGTGAATATTGATTATTCCTGTTCATTTATTTATGACATATTATTATCTATGACTAATGACTATTGATATTTCAGATTTGCTTATTTCTGATTTCCTATTAGCTATGACTGATGACTATTGATTATTCATGTTCATTTTTTTCAGATTTAACATTATCCATGAAATTTGAATATTGATTATTCATGTTCATTTATTTCTGTCTTACTATTACTTATGACTGATAACTATTGATATTTCCGCTTTATTTATTTCTCATTTGCTTTTAAATATGACTGATGAATTTGGTTATTCATGTTCATTTATTTCTGCTTTACTATTATCCACAAATTGTGAATATTGATTTTTCTGTAAATTTATTTCTGACTTACTAGTATTTATCTCTCATGACATTTGAACCTTCAGCTTTATTTATTTCTGATATCCCATGAACTATGAGTGATGACTACTGATTACTCAAGTTCATTTATTTCTGATTTACTATTTTCCACGAATGGTGAATATTGATTATGTATGTTCATTTATTTCTGACTTACGATTATCTATGACGGATGACTATTGATATATCAGATTTATTTATTTCTGATTTCCTATTAACTATGACTTATGACTATTGAATATTCATGTTCATTTTTTTCAGATTTATCATTTTCCACGTATGGTGAATAGTGATTAT
>NW_021614576.1:0-1051 GCF_004785775.1 Grammomys surdaster | reverse complement strand
GATTATTTGCACTAAGATGTGTCAGTAGGTTTTGAATGATAATATGTTGTTTATTGTAGGCATTACACCAAAGACATCCTTAATTCTAGGATACCTGTGATATATAACCTTAAGTATAATCATAACTGTTTATATATGTTTGAAGTAGAATCTCTCTACATAGTCATTGTTAGCCTCAGACTTACTTTATAGCCTGAACTTGTTTCAAACTTGCCATTGCCCTGATCCTCCTGCTTCAGCCTCCCCAGGGTTGATATTATAGGCCTATGATGCCACACCTGGCTCTGAACCTCATACTATTGATGCTTTTCCAAGTATTCTCACATATATCAGCTCATTTGATCTCCAGCCCTGTAAACTATGCCTTTCACAGAATTGATGTAATCAGTAAAGAAGCAGAATGCCGATTCAGTCAGGCATTTGTTCCCGGTTACACTTAGACTGGATTCAAGTGGCTCTCAATCCACTCTTCTTCATCATTATAGCTTCTTAGCTGGGATAAACAGAAAGCACAAATTTCTCTGCTAAACACAAACTTAATGTAGAAAATTGTTGACTGTATTATTGGTCAAAAGGATTGAGGTTGGTTTCTGTGAGAACACTAACAGGATGATTTGCATATGGACTAGGATTTGAGATCCCTCTAGATTATATTTGACCCAAATCCCTAAGGAGTTCCTCATGCTTTGGTGATTCCCAACTGTAAGATCATTTTCATCACTACTTCATAACTGTAATTTTGCTACTGTTATGAATCATAATGTAAATAACTGATATGTAAGCTATCTTATATATGACCGCCCCCCCAAAGGGCCACGAGCCATAGGTTGAGAAGGATTGATATAGAAGAATCTCAAATCCTAGCCTATATGCAAATGATTCTTTCTGATCTCACAGGGTCCAAATCCTGTCCTGTGACAGGCAATGCTATGGGTGGCCCATCCCCATCAGCCATGCTGCTTAAGGACAATGGAGGGCCTGCTCTGGGTGACTTTGCCATGTGCCTTTAGGTTTGCTCTAGTCTTGAATGACTCTATTATATAAGCAACAA
>NW_021614575.1:0-5305 GCF_004785775.1 Grammomys surdaster | reverse complement strand
TATGACTGATGACTAAAGATATTTCACGTGTATATGTTTCTGATTTACTATGAACTCTGACTGATGACTATTGATTAATCTAATTCGTTTGTTTCTGATTTAATGTTATCCACGAGTGCTGAATATTGAATATTTATGTTCATTTATTTCTGACTTACTATTATCTATGACTGATGACTATTGATATTTCAGCTTATTTTATTTCTGCTTTCTCATGAATTCTAACTGATGACTATTTATTAATCAAGTTCATTTGTTTCTGATTTACTATTATCAATGAATGCTGAATGTTGATTATTCATGTTCATTTATCTCTGATTTACTTTTATCTATGACTGATGACTAATGATATTTTACCTTTTTATATTTCTGCTTTCCCATGAACTCTAACTGATGACTATTGACTAATCAAGTTCAATTGTTTCTGATTTACTATTACCACGAATTCTGAATGTTGATTATTCATATTCATTTATTTCTGACTTACTATTATCTATGACTTATGACTATTGATATTTCAGCTTTATTTTTTTCTTGTTTACAATTAACTATGACTGATGACTATTGATTAATCAAGTTCATTTATTTCTGATTTACTATTATCCACGAATGCTGAATATTGATTATTCATGTTGATTTATTTCTGACTTAATACCATCTATGACTGATGACTATTGATATTACAGGTTTATATATTTCGCATTCATTATTAACGATGACATCTGACTATTGGTTGTTCATGTTTATTTATTTCTGAGTTACTATTATCCACGAATCGTGATTATTGATTATTCATGTTCATTTATTTCTGACTTACTATTTTCTAAGACTGATGACTAATGATATTTCACATTTATATGTTTCTGATTTACTATGAACTCTGACTGATGACTATTGATTAATCAAGTTCGTTTGTTTCTGATTTACTATTGTCAACGAATGCTGAATGTTGATTATTCATGTTCATTTATTTCTGACTTACTATTATCTATGCCTGATGACTATTGATGTTTCAGCTTATTTTATTTCTGCTTTCTCATGAATTCTAACTGATGACTATTTTCAAGTTCATTTGTTTCTGATTTACTATTATCCACGAATGCTGAATATTGATTATTCATGTTTATTAATTTCTGACTTACAATTATCTATGACTGATGAGTATTGATTTTTCAGCTTTTATATTTCTGATTTCCTATTAACTATGACATATGACTATTGGTTGTTCATGTTCATTTATTTCTGAATTACTATTATCCACGAATTTTTTATTGATTATTCATGTTTATTTATTTCTGACTTACTATTATCTGTGACTGCTGAATATTGATATTTCAGCTTTATTTATTTCTGCTTTCCCATGAACTCTGCCTGATGACTATTGATTATTCATGTCCATTTTTTTCTGATTGACTATTATCCACGAATGCTGAATGTTGATTATTCATGTTCATTTATTTCTGACTTACTATTATCTATGACTGATGACTAATGATATTTTACCTTCATATATATCTGATTTACTATGATCTCTGACTGATAACTATTGATTAATCAAGTTCGTTTGTTCCTGATTTACTCTTATCCACAGTGCAGAATAATGATTATTCATTTTCATTTATTTCTGACTTACTATTTCCTATGACTGATGACAAGTGATATTTCAGCTTTATATATTTCTGATTTCCTATTAACTATGACATATGACTATTTGTTGTTCATGTTCATTTATTTCTGATTTACTATTATCCACGAATTGTTAATATTGATTATTCATGTTCTTTTATCTCTGATTTACTATTATCTATGACAGATGACTATTGATATTTTAGTTTTATATATTTCTCATTTTCTATTAACTATGACATCTGACTATTGGTTGTTCATGTTCATTTATTCTGAGTTACTATTACCCATGAATCGTGATTATTGATTATCCATGTTCATTTATTTCTGACTTACTATTATCTATGACTGATGACTATTGATATTACAGCTTATTTTATTTCTGCTTTCTCATGAATTCTAACTGATGACTATTTATTAATCAAAATCATTTGTTTCTGATTTACTCTTATCCATGAATGCTGAATGTTGATTATTCATGTTCATTTATTTCAGACTTACTATTATCTATGACTGATGACTAATGATATTTCACCTTTATATATTTCTGATTTACTCTGAACTCTGACTGATGACTATTGATTAATCAAGTTCGTTTGTTTCTGATTTACTGTTATCCACGAATGCTGAATATTGATTATTCATGTTCATTTATTTCTGACTTACTATTATCTATGACTGATGACTATTGATATTTCAGCTTATTTTACTTCTGCTTTCTCATGAATTCTAACTGATGTCTATTTATTAATCAAGTTCATTTGTTTCTGATTTACTATTATCCATGAATGCTGAATGTTGATTATTCATGTTCATTTATTTCGGACTTACTGTTATCTTTGACTGATGACTACTGATATTTCACCTTTATATATTTCTGATTTCGTATTAACTATGACATATGACTATTGGTTGTTCATGTTCATTTATTTCTGAGTATCTGTTATCCACGAATATTTTTTATTGATTATTCATGTTCATTTATTTCTGACTTACTATTTTCTATGACTGACGACTATTGATATTACAGCTTTATTTATTTCTGGTTTCCCATGAACTCCAACTGATGACTATTGATTAATCAAGTTCATTTTTTTCTGATTGACTATTATCCACGAATGATGAATGTTGATTATTCATGTTCATTAATTTCTGACTCACACTTATCTATGACTGATGACTATTGATTTTTCAGCTTTTATATTTCTGATTTCCAATTAACTATGACATATGACTATTGGTTGTCCATGTTCATTTATTTCTGAATTACTATTATCCACGAATTTTTTTTATTGATTATTCATGTTCATTTATTTCTGACTTACTATTATCTATGACTGATGACTATCGATATTTCAGGTTTATTTATTTCTGCTTTCCCATGAACTCTAACTGATGACTATTGATTAATCAAGTTCCTTTGTTTCTGATTCAGTGTTATCAATGAATGCTGAATGTTGATTATTCGTATTCATTTATTTCTGACTTACTATTATCTATGACTGATGACTAATGATATTTCACCTTTATATATTTCTGAATTCCTATGAACTCTAACTGATGACTATTGATTAATCAAGTTCTTTTGTTCCTGATTTACTGTTATTCACGAATGCAGTACATTGATTATTCATATTCATTTATTTCTGACTTACTATTACCTATGAATGATGTCTATTGATATTTCAGCTTTATTTTTTCCTGCTTTACTATTAAGTATGACAGATGACAATTGATTATTCATGTTCATTTATATCTGATTTACTTATATCCACGAATGGTGAATATTTATTTTTCATGTTCATTTATTTCTGACTTACTATTATCTATGTCTGATGACTAATGATATTTCTACTTTATTTATTTCTGTTTTACTATTAACTATGACTGATGAGTTTTGGTTAGTCATCTTCATTTAATTCTGATTTAATATTATCCACGAATCGTGAATATTGATTATTCCTGTTCATTTATTTCTTTTTTACTATTATCTATGACTGATGACTCATGATACATCAGCTTTCTTTATTTCAGATTTCCCGTGAACTATGACTGATGACTATCGATTAATCATGTTTTTCATTTCTGACTTACTATTATCCACGAATGGTGAATAATGATTATTCATGTTCATTTATTTCGGACTTACTATTATTTATGACTCATGACTTTTGATACTTCAGCTTTATTTATTTCAGTTTTTCCATGAACTATGACTGATGATTTTTATTATTCAAGTTCATTTATTTGTGACTTACTATTATCCACGAATGGTGAATATTGATTATGCATGTTCATTTATTTCTGACTTACTATTATCTATGACTGATGACTAATGATATTTCAGCCTTGTTTATTTCTGATTTCCTATTAACTTTAACTGATGACTATTGATTATTAATGTTCATTATTTTCAGATTTACCATTATCCACTAATATTGAATATGTATTATTCATGTTCATTTATTTCTTGCTTACTGTTATCTGTGACTGATGACTATGGATATTTTCGCTTTATTTATTTCTGATTTCCTATTAACTATGACTGATGACTATTGGTTATTCATGTTCATTTATTTCTGATTTACTATTATCCACAAATCGTGAATATTGATTATTCCTGCTCATTTATTTCTGATTTCCTATTATCTAAGACAGATGACTATTGATATTTCTGCTTTATTTATTTCTGATTTTTCATGAACTATGACTAATGACTATTGATTATTCATATTCATTAATTTCTGATATAGTGTTTTCCACAAATTTTGAATATTGATTTTTCATGTTCATTTATTTCGCACTTATTATTATCTATGACTGATGAATGAGATATTTCAGCTTTATTTTTTTCTGATTTACTATTAAATATTAATTATGACTACTGATTATTCATGTCCATATTTATCTGATTTACTATTATTCACGAATGGTGAATATTGGTTATTTTCTTCATTTATTTCTGAGTTACTATTATCTATGACTAATGACTATTGATATTTCAGCTTTATTTTTTTCTGCTTTACTCTTAAGTATGACTGATGACTATTGATTATTCATGTTCATTTATTTCTGATTTACTATTTTCCACGAATGGTAAATATTGATTATTCCTGTTCATTTATTTCTGACTTACTATTATCTATGACTGATGACTATTTTTTTTTAGTTGTTTTGGTTTTTTTTTTGTTTTTTTTTCTGTTTTTTGTTTTTTTGGATGCTGTAGAGTATATGTATACATACACTCACACACACACACACACACACACACAGACACATACTCACATATATATGCTTGTTTTTACCACTTCACCCACTGGCCTCCAACCACACCACTTTGCCATTCTCTATTTTCTTCTCTGTTCTTCTTTGTATTTCTTTCTTGTGTCCTCCCACTAAGAGCTGGAACTCATAATCCTCTTCCTGTCTCGGTTTCTCAAGTGCTGGATTACAGTGGCTTTGCCTTGTCTGTCCTGGGAACTTGCTCTGTACACTAGGCTGGCTTTGAACTCACGGGGAAGATCCAGCCTGCCCCTGCATGCCTCCAATCCCAGCATCGGGAAGCAGAGGCAGGTAAATCTTTTAAGTTTGAGGCCAGCCTTGTCTACAATGTGGGTTCCAGGACAGCTAGTCCTACACAGAGAATCCCTATCTGGAAAAAAAATTTTAAAGTTTTTTC
>NW_021614574.1:0-5464 GCF_004785775.1 Grammomys surdaster | reverse complement strand
TTGTGTTTTTATGGCATCCCTGAGTGTACAAATGATTGTGCTTCTGCATTCATATCTGTTTCTTTTACCTATTACTGGGCTCTTCTCTTTCTGTTTGTTTTGTCCTACTCTAATTTGCTTGTTACCATATTATATTACATTAAATATATTATTTATTATATGTTCTTATACTTTATATGCCTGTTTGTCTTCAAATGAGAGACAGAAAGAGGTGGACCAGTTAGGAATGGAGGTGGAAATGACCTGGACAAAGTGGAGGGAGAGGAAACTATAGTCAGAATATATTGTATGAAAAAATCTATATACAGTAAAAGAAAAAATGCAGTAAACCTGTAAAATAATAAAGTATCTGGTTTCAATGGAAAGTCATGCCTGATATTTTGATTTGAGTTCCAATTAGCTTACAAAATATCTGTATGATATCTAGTAAAACATACCCAGCTACACCTTCCCCCAAACCTGAATGATATAGGATGATATTAGTGGTTGCTTCATGTGGGTATAAAATGCAGAAAGCAGATCTTTTTTAAAATATATATACACTAATGAAATAGTTTTGGTGCTACTTGTTTTATTAATTACAATACTTTTGTCTTCTAGCTATAAAGTTTTCACTGGCTTTAAAAGTAATTTTAATTTATAACTTTCTATAGTAATATATCCACAGGCTAAGAAATTCTATAATTTCTAGTTATGTGTGTATGTTTCTTTTCTTTTACTTTTTCTTTTTTTCTTGTTCTTGGTCCCTCTTCCTTTCCCCTTACCTTTCCCCTTTTCTTCCTCTTCCCTTTTGTCTTCTTCTTCTTCTTCTTCTCCCCCTTCCCCTCCCCCCCCTCCTCCTCCTCCTCCTCCTCCATATCTTGCTGTATTTTTAGTTTATTAGGATATTCTTGATGATAGTACTTAAGTGATAACACCAGTACCAGGGATGTGTTTCTTTTTATCCATCTCGCTTTTTATTTACAAACCTCATCTTGAAAATTTTTAAACATCTAGAAAAACAGAAAAAAAATAACATTATTAGCCAAACTACATCAAATCAATTTACTGTCATAAAATTTACTTCATTCTAGTGACTCAGCATACATCCCCAAGGAACAAGGTCATTTTATTATTTAAGAACAATCTTGTTAACAGACTTAAGGAGATTCATAGTAATTGTAAAGTAGCCTTAAAATCTAGAGTATTATTTATCCATTGGCTCTCACATATCTCTTATGTTTATTTTTCAACTCTAGGCTCTAAGAGTTATGCATTTAACTTTAAGTTAAATTCATCTTTAAGGCCTCTCAAACATAGAATGTTCCCATTACATTCTTATTTTTACGGTACCACATTTTTGAAGAATTCAGGCCTTAGATGACAGCCTGATTTCTGAGTTTATCTGATTGCTTCTTTCCTCTTTATTCATCCTACATCAAGAAATTCTTCCAGTTTCCTTGAGTAGGTTTATGCTAGCATACCATATATGACATGATGTCTGTCAAGATGAATGCCATGGTCTTCTATTATGGATGATGATAAGCTTGATCATTTAGTTAAGGTGGTAGCAGTAACATCTTAATCACACAGGCAGACATTCCTCCAGAGCTCAGGAGTTATCATGGTCAGGGGAATAATGAATTTTGCTATCATTCTTTCCTAAGCTAATGGTATTGTCATCTGTTGACAGTCCTTACTTGAATGTGTTATTATATGGGTGGGATGAGGTGTGTGAAACACTGTTGCTCTAATTTTTACATTGAGCTTGTATTTACCATTTTATAATTTTCTGTAAAGACATATAACTTCCTTTTATGTAAACTTTTACTATTTATTCTTACATTTATTGTGAATTATGTATTGAAACCACCTTTTGATACTTCAGTTGTCCCAAGTATTGGCTGTAGTAACACATTCAGTCTGGATCCTACATGCTCATCAGTGTTTGCCTTCTGTCTGTATGAGGTGTGTAAAGGTAAGCTGTTCCCTTTATGTCCTAGGCATAAAGAATCATTTCTAAAGAAGTTATTGTTCTGTCTTCAGTAAGCAATAGCATTTAGAAGCCAGGCTGGGTTGCTCAGTGTGTTACTGCTATCGCTTATCATGGCTGCTATTTTTTCAGTGATAAGAAGCAGAATGATTCTTCACCCCTTCACACAAATTCATATAGAATTTGTAAAATAATTTTATAATAATTTTTAACATAAATCTATTACACTGCCTTCTTTTGCTTCATGTTTTCATTTTTTCTGTGAAAGTGAAATAAATATAAATAAATAAAATATGTATGCTGTAAACTGCATTATGCATAAATAGCTTTAAAACTGTAATACCAAAGTCACTCCAAAAAAAGGGTACCTAGTAGATTTTAAGCTTTATTTCTATATGCTTTGTGTTTAGAATGTCTATGACTAAGAATATACATTCCGAGAAGAAGGTTGAGATGTTATATGATATGATGGTCATGGGCTTACACTGTTGCTTTATGCTTGTTTTTAGAGAGGAAAGGATTCCTAGAATATCTGCATAGCCTCTTCCTACATGCCATCTTTCTGGTAACTAGCATGGTCACCAGGACAAGACCATCTCCCAGTAGAGAACCAGAAAACACAGTTCAATAGAGCCCTAATCTTAGGAAATAGACCAGCCCATACTTTGTTTCCTCTGATGGATCTTATCAACTCTCATAGATTACTAATCCTTTAGATTACTTCAGCTGTTGGCAAGACAACCCTGAAGGCTTCTCAAGGTGAATCAGATTCCATGGTGTCCACAGACACAAGTCCCAGAGGAGAAGTCAGTTCAATCGTGCCAACAGCATCTGCTTCCCCTTCTATACCAGACTATATGGGCTTTTGAGATTAGTTGTGCCTTGTCAGTGTTTACCTGAGTCACGTGGAAGAGGCATAGCAATGAAGATCTCCCGATCAGCAACTTATCGTCTATTCCATCAATGATCATGTCAGTTGTTACGGATTGTTGGCCTATTCACTAAGTACTTGAACACGTATTGTTCTACACCTTTTGTGTTAGTGTGTGGAAATATACAACTTCCCCATGTTGATATGGCTGTGGAGAAGATTCGTTTTCACGGGTGGTTAGTTAGCTTGTACATGGGAATCACTGTAGCAAAATATTTGAGAGTTTTCCTTAAGGCATTTGATTCTTCAAATGTGTTATGTGGGGGAATTTTTCAAATCATTCAAACAGCTTAAAATATCTATGTAACACAATTATTAATTCAATCGTAATGTATCAGTATGATGGAAATGTATAACTCCACAAGGGAATACTAATTAGAAAAATGATGTAGGAGGAAAAATGTTCATGAAGATTAGTGGAAATGTGGAGTGTTTGTTTATCATGCAGTAGATCCTGGGCTCCATCCCCAGTAACACGTAAAGCAGGCATCCTGGCTCATGCCTGTAATTCTAGCACTGAGGATGTAGAGGTGGGAGGATAAAAATCATTGCAGCTATAGAGAGAGTTTGAGGCTAGATGTGGCTATGTGAGACCCTGCCTCATAAAACAAAGCAGAAACAACAAAACAAACAAGCAACAAACTGCTAGTAAAGAAAAGAATGTAAAACAATCGCTTCAGAATCACATTTACATCTAAGGAAAAGACTGAAGCAGAGGATGGGAAGGGGAGGTGGGTTTCAGAAGCAAAGTAGACTTGAAAGTATATTTTAAATTTTATTCAAAATTTCCTAAATGTTGGTCAACTAAGAAAAAGGCAACAGAGGGGGAAAATTCTTCCATGTCCTGAAGTCACTCAGATTTACCAGACCTGCTCAGAGACTCTAAACCTCTTTTGAGACGGTTGTGATTGCAGTCTCAAGTATGGTTTGCAGCCTACCTCGCCCTGTCGTCTGGGAAGACATAAGCTGGATTCCACAATTACCCTAACAGAATGTCGATTGTGCCACTGGAATGTCTCATATCAAAAGCTGATGGAATTTGCTTTGGTCAGCCACACCGGAATAACTGCACTCCCGGTGCTGCCAGGAAGCTCCGTCTGGAATTGATTGTTGCAGTCCTCTCCCAGAGCAGTTGAACTGATTGCTTTTTGAGAAAACCTCACAGGGATTTGCTGCCCATATGTCTTCTGAGCTGTCTGTGTCCCTGGCTGGAGCAAGGCCTGAAGGAAGAAGATCCAAGGGCTAATCAAGTGGCACGGTCTTAGGAGGGCAGATCCATTCTTGGAAATGTGTCAAGAGATGAAACTTAGAATTTGGAAGATGGGATAAAGGGAAGGAGCTGGGAGGAAATGTTTAGACATCCAAAAAGCTGAAAGGCGGTGTCATGGAAATAGAAGTCAGCAAAGAATGAAATTCATGGAGCTTGTGTGAAAGGACACTTGGGGAGATCTGGCCAGAGCGAGAGCAGCCTGCCAAAGGTTCTGACCTGAGGCAGACAGGCAGAGAGGTCTTTGTCTCTTTCTGTCTGCAGATTCTGTTGGCTTTGCTCATTTTCCAGTTGCCTTTACCAAGTGGAAATACAGTCTTCTTTCCCTTGCAAGAGCCTCTGTGTGAAGGCTGCTGCATTAGCATCCATAAAGTCAGTTTAAAGACATCATCTGTTGTTTGACTTAACTTGGGAGTGACACATTCTTCTTACAGCCATGTATTAAAAGTTTTTTTTTTAAATTTTTTTCTGAATGCAATATCAGGAGAATATAATCCTTCTCATGCTCTTTATACAACAGTGAAAACCAGTTCACCATAGTTTTCCTTCTTGTTTTTTACCTGAGTACCAGGAAGCTTGTAGCTAAAGGTAGTGTTTAAATGCTTTCTTTACAGTTGGTCTTGGACATAATTATCTCTTCTTCTGTGTTTCCTAGTACACACACACACACACACACACACACGTGTATGTGTGTTTGTATGCATATATGTATTTGGAGTGATCAGTTTGCATATTTATTCTTTGAGTCACATAAAAAACTTGAAAGGGAGAAATAGATATTCTGTAAATAAATATCTTATAGAAAGGGTGAATAAAGACACATGTCTTAGAAAGGATAGGCTGGTGTTGGGTGAGCCACCATGTCTAACTTTGCATTCCTTGGCTTCTGTCTGTGGATTTTGTTTGCTTGCACCTACTGGTGACCTGGATTAAGACTCAATACTCCTTTGCAAAGAAGAGACCACTGGTCAGATAAACATAAACAGCAGAGATGTTATATGGATCGAGGCTTATCTCCCTCTTCCTCATCATATTAGTGTGGCAGCATAGGACAAAATAAAGATAGATGCAAAAGTCATTATTAAATACTGGAGGCGTTATTGGGTTTGTAAGGACTAACAGAGGTGAGACTAGTAGATAAATATAGAATGAAGCTGGATTTGAATTCCAACCACTTTGCTCAATATTAAATAATTCTACACATAGTTTATGGTCCTCATCATTGCAAGTGGTCAGCAAAATATATGCATCAGGTTCAAAGTACTAGAGACAGAGCTTGGGTGAAATGTATCCT
>NW_021614573.1:0-1031 GCF_004785775.1 Grammomys surdaster | reverse complement strand
AGCTGAGGTTTGCAAAAGCAGCATCTTCTCCTGACAGAGAGAATACTCTGAACATGAGCAGGTCAGAAAGGTCTCCAGGGCTGTTCCTGCTGGGAAGCAGCACTTCCAAGTGTGGTACCTGCTAGAAAGGGGCATCTGCTTACATTATCTCAGTGCACAATTGACCAACTTCAATCACGTAAAGATAGTTCTAGTGTATGTATGAGATTTGCATACTGGTTTGCAATTATGCAATTACTTAGATGCATTCTAACCATAAGAACCATAAAATGAATAATTAACATAAGTTATCATAGGTTTGATATATCTATCTACTGTCCTTGTCATCAAATCTTTTGACTAGCTCAATTGCATATTACATTATTTTATCACAGTAAGCCTTCTTTATGATAACATTTCAGTTTATCTTATGGTATCAGAATTAAAATATTAAAGTATTTAATCACAGTGATCTTGCCAATAAGCTAATAAATTAAGACAAGTAGACCCAGAAATAAAAGGCATGCCTTCCTGTAACTATGACATGTGAGATGCAAATGCACAACCTTGTCTGACTGTTCTCACTCCCAGGAAATGAGAAGCTGCAAGTGGACTGCTTCTTTAGTCTGCCAGTTCTACTTCAGTATTAATGTGCTAAGCAATTACCACATGGAATGGTCCCTTTAATGCCACCTGGTCTACTTCCCAGCAGTGAGCTCCACTCCCAGGCTTGTCATGGCTCATTTAAAAAGCACAGTCTGCTCCCTCACTGAGCCTGCTCCCAGAGCTTATGGAGTTTAAGATATCATGAGGTAAACTAAAACTTTGAGCCAAAGCAACGGGAGCTGGATATTATGAGCAGGCTGGGAACACTAAGAGATTTTTTCTTTAAGAATACTAAATAAATAAACTATTTCCCAAGACACACAATGTTTTAGTAAAGGAAAAAGTTTCAAGCAGAAGTTAAGTCCTGCTGAAACGTAGAGAACAAAATAACACTTCAGGAATATAACGAGGATGTAAGTCAATCTTTCATCATTGTCTTTCTGCTG
>NW_021614572.1:0-1261 GCF_004785775.1 Grammomys surdaster | reverse complement strand
GTTGTGAAAAGACTTTACCACATTGATTACATTCATAACATTTCTCTCCAGTATGTGCTCTTTTATGACATTGGAGACTATTACTTTGTGAAAAAGCTTTACCACACTGATTACATTCATAAGGTTTCTCTCCAGTATGTGTTCTTTTATGACATTGGAGATGACTGGGATATGAAAAGGCTTTACCACATTGATGACATTCATAAAGTTTCTCTCCAGTATGTGTTCTTTTGTGACTTTTGAGATCACTGTAATATGAAAATGCTTTACCACAATGATGACATTCAAAAGGTTTCTCTCCGGTATGAGTTCTTTTATGATATTGGAGATTAGTGGGTCTTGTAAAGGCTTTACCACATTGATTACATTCATAAGGTTTCTCTCCAGTATGTGTTCTTTTATGATATTTGAGAGAACTGGGTCTTGCAAAGGCTTTACCACAATGATTACATTCATAAGGTTTCTCCCCGGTATGTGTTCTTTTATGATATTGGAGATGACTGGGTGTTCCAAAGGCTTTACCACGCTGATTGCATTCGTATGGTTTCTTCCCACTATGACTTCTCACATGCCTGCAATGATAATTCACACGAGTGAAATCTTTACCACTTTCATTACCATGATCAATCATTTAATCAATATGAATTAATTTTACAGTTTGGTTTAATAATAAAGAAGAACCATATCTTAAGGTTTTATCCCTTGATATATTCATAGTGTTCTCCCCAACTCTGGCTTGATACCTCTTTGAAAACAACTGTGATGACAAGAACATTTACTACATGGCTCACAGGTATAACATCCTTTTTCTCTATGAGGTTTCTATACGATATATTTCATGTATCTGAAGGAAAATGCAAAAAAGGAGACCTTTGTAACACTGATTATATTCATAAATTTTCTGTAGTGTGAATCACACCACATTAGTGCTGTGAATCAGGAAAAACAGAAAAATTTACACTTTTCTAGTACCCATTGGGATATTCTCCAGTGTGACTTTGGGGATGTTCCCAGTAAATTCAGAAAACCAATTAATTGCAGACTTCTACAATATTCAGAAAATCTTTCAAAGGCAGAATGCTACATATCTTCTTACTGTTCTGGAATAAAGATAGGGATGTTGCTCCTTTAAATATTCCTATGCTCACATAGATTTTTTTTTTATTCTGACACTTGATATACACATAAAAAGAAGAAATGAAAGCTTTCAGCATTGATTTAACACCATTTGAGTTTTTGTTTCTTCTAGACATACTGTATG
>NW_021614571.1:918-1335 GCF_004785775.1 Grammomys surdaster | reverse complement strand
CAAAGTACTGAAAGTTTGGAGTGGAGGGTAACACATTGCACTATTAACAACAGAAAAATCAGAGGATAATGTGTGGGAAGTTTCTTCTTTCATTCAACCATGGAGGCTTTTTGGAAGGAGCTCAGTTTTGGAGAGTAAAGGACTTTACTTGTTGAGACAGCAAACCTCCTGATCAACTCTTTCATGGAACTGAGGAAGCTCTGTATCTATAATGATGTGTTGTGCGTATATCTGTACATCACTCACAAAGAGTTGATACTTTTTCCTCTTGGTTTGACAACACCAGTCTGGAGACCCAGAGGATTACTTCCTCCACAGCTTCAGAAGTTATATGATTCAGGGAGCTTTACCAGAATCAGTTACTAATCTGAAGAAACATTTCCTAATATACTGTGAGATCTACTACCTTAAAAGTGA
>NW_021614571.1:0-908 GCF_004785775.1 Grammomys surdaster | reverse complement strand
GTAGGCACATTGACCTTTTTCTAATACTGCATTGCTTGATTCCAGGCCCCATTTTTTCTGTTTCAATGGACTTGTTTATTATTTAGCTTTTCTCATCAGGATACTCCTTTGGTCTTGGTAAGTCCATGTCTCTCTGACTCTCAAACAGTTTACTGTTGTCATACATATTTTTGAGCTAACTCCACCCAATGGGTCCTATTGGTATCTTCAAATCCTTCTACATTTTGGAACTTCCAATATCTTGTACAAACTGAGTTACAAAAGCAATGTATGTTGAGCACTTGTCTCTTCTCCAGTGCATGTGGGTCTCTGGGTGTATGGGTATGATAAGACCCTAGGAAGTTCTCTACAAAAGGAGCAGGATGCTCTTACAACCCCTTTGTGAGCTCACTTATCTTTGTCATTTTTGTGGACTTCTGTAGTGCTGCTATGAGCCCAGCTGGCAAGTCCTGGACTAGATCTCTAGTGTCCCATTTTCATTTTCTCTTTTTGGATACCCGTGAGTGTAGATCTGATGAAAATATAGTCTTCCTCCAATTAAGAATCCCAGTAATTCTTCTGGACCATCTGAATGAAGCACCACGTTCCTGGATTGTCCTGTCCAGCAGGGCATTAAAGGTCTAGGAAGGTGAGTTAAGAGAGAATGAAGGAAAACAAACGGGCAAATGCAAAGAAACTGGGCTTGTCTCTAGGCTGATCAAACCATAATTTTCACTTTTTTCACACAGGGGTTATATACACAAAAAGGCAGGATGTGGGGAAGGGGGTGCCACAGGAGTGTAGGTGTTCAGGGGGAGTACAGATACCTTCCAGAACTGAGTGTCAACTGGGTGAAGGTTCAGGGGACAGATCACGATGACTCTACCTATGATTTTCTTGTCCTTATTTAAGTTGGTACTATCCACCAA
>NW_021614570.1:0-8503 GCF_004785775.1 Grammomys surdaster | reverse complement strand
AACTTCTCTTTCATTGTTGGATCTTTGTGTGGTTTAGGTATGAGCCTAATTGTGGCTTCATAAAACGCATTGGGTAGTGTTTCTTCTGTTTCTATTTTGTGGAATAGTTTATAGAGAATTGGTATTAGGTATTATTGGAAGGTCTGATAGAATTCTGCACCAAAACCATCTAGTCCTTGGCTTTTTTTAGTAGGAAGACTTTTATTGACTGCTGCTATTTCTTTAGTGGTTATAGGACTATTTAGATGGTTTAGCTGATCCTGATTTAACTTTGGTGTCTGGAAATTATCCATTTCATCCAGATTTTCCTGTATTGTCGAGTATAGGCTTTTATAGAAGGATCTGATGATTTTGAATTTCCCCAGGTTCTGTTGTTGTGTCTCCTTTTTCAGATAAGAATTTATTAATTGGGATACTGTCTCTGTGCCTTCTGGTTAGTCTTGCTAAGGGTTTATCTATCCTGTTGACTTTCTCAAAGAACCTGTTCTTGGTTATGTTGATTCTTTGTATAGTTCTTTTTGTTTCTACTTGGTTGATTTCAGCCCTGAATTTGATTATTTCCTGCTGTCTACTGGTCTTGGGTGCATTTGCTTCTTTTTGTTCTAGAGTGTTCAGGTGTTCTGTAAAGCTGCTAGTGTGTGATCTCCAGTTTCTTTTTGTAGGCACTTAGAGCTATGAGTTTTCCTGTTAGCAGTGCTTTCATCGTGTCACACAAGTTTTGGTATGATGTATCCTCATTTTCATTAAATTCAAAAAAGTCTTTAATTTCTTTCGTTATGTTTTCATTGAGTAGAGCATTGTTCAGTTTCCATGTGTATGTGGGTTTTCCATTGTTTTTATCATTATTGAAGACCAGCCTTAGCCCATAGTGATCTGATAGGCTGCATGGAATTATTTCAATTTCTTGCATCTGTTGAAGCCTGTTTTGTGATATGGTCAATTTTGGAGAAGGTACCATGAGGTGCTGAGAAGATGGTATACTCTTTTGTTTTTTGTTGAAATATTCTATAAATATCTGCTAAATTCATTTGGTTCATAACTTCTGTTAGTTTTACTGTGTCTCTGCTTAGTTTCTGTTTCCACAATCTGTTCATTGATGAAAGTGGGGTGTTGAAGTTTCCTACTAATATTGTGTGAGGTGAAATGTGTGATTTGAGCTTTAATAAAGTTTCTTTTATGAATGTGGGTGCCCTTGCGTTTGGTGCCTAAATGTTCAGAATTGAGATTTCATCTTGGTTGATTCTTCCTTTGATGAGCATGAAGTGTCCAGTCTTACCTTTCTTGATAACTTCTGGTTGAAAGTCAGTTTTATTTGATATTAGAATGGCTACTCCAGCTCATTTCTTGGGACCATTTGCTTGGAAAATTGTTTTCCAGCCTTTTATTCTGAGATAGTGTCTGTCTTTGTCACTGAGGTGTATTTCTTGTATGCAGCAAAATGTTGGGTCCTGTTTACATAGCCAGTCAGTTAGTCTACCTCTTTTTTCATGGGGATTTGAGTCCACTGATGTTAAGAAATATTAAATTGATTGTTGCTTTCTGTTTTTTTTTTTGTTGTTGTTGTTGTTGTTAGAGGTAGAGTTATGTTTGTGTGGCTGTCTTCTTTTGGGTTTTTTGGAAAAAGAGTACTTTCTTGCATTTTCTAGGGTATAATTTCCCTCCTTGTGTTGGTGGTTTCCCTCTATTATCCTTTGTAGGGCTGGATTTGTGGAAAGATATTGTGTAAATTTGGTTTTATCATGGAATAGCTTGGTTTCTCCATCTATGGTAATTGACAGTTTTGCTGGTTATAGTAGCCTGGACGGACATTTGTGTTCTCAAAGGATCTGTATGACATCTGTCCAGGATTTTCTTGCTTTCACTGTATCTGGTGAGAAGTCGGTGTATTTCTGATAGGTCTGCCTTTATATGTTACTGGACTTTTTTCCCTTATCCCTTTTAATATTTTTTCTTTGTTTTGTGCATTTGATGTTTTAGTTATTATATGACAGGACAAATTTCTTTTCTGATCTAGTTTATTTGGAGTTCTGTAGGCTTCTTGTATGTTCATAGGCATCTCTTTCTTAAAGTTAGGGAAGTTATCTTCTATAGTTTTGGTAAAAATATTTACTGGCCCTTTAAGATGAGAATCTTCCCTTTCTTCTATACCTATTACCCTTAAGTTTGGCATTTTCATTGTGTCCTGGATTTCCTGGATGTTTTGAGTTAGGAGTCTTTGCATTTTGTATTTTCTTTGATGTTGTGTCAATGTGTTCTATGGCATCTTCTGGACCTGAGATTCTCTCTTCTATCTCTTGTATTCTGTTGGTGATGCTTGTGTCCATCACTCCTGTTCTCTTTCCTACATTTTCTATCTCCTGGGTAATTTCCTTTTGTGATTTCTTTATTGTTTCTACTTCCATTTTTATGTCCTGAATCATTTTGTTCAATTCCTTCACCTGTTTGTTTGTCTTTTCTTGTAATTCGTTAAGGTATTTTTGTACTTCCTCTTTAAGGGCTTCTACTTGTTTACATGTGTTCTCCTATATTTCTTTGAGGGATTTATTTATGTCCTTCTTAAAGTCTTCCATCATCATCATGAGAAGTGATTTTAAATCTGAATCTTGCTTTTGTCATGTCATTGGGTATTCAGGACTTGCTATGTTGGGAAATCTAGGTTCTGATGTTGCCATGTAACCTTGGTTTCTGTTGCTTATGTTCTTGTGCTTGCCCTTCGCCATCTGGTTATTTCTAGTGCTACTTTCACTCACTATTTTTGACTGGAGTCTGTCTGTCCTGTTATCTTGGTTGTGTCAGAACTCCTCAGAATCCAACTGTCTTTGTGATCCTGTGATCCTGAGACCCTGGTTATGATAGCTCCTGGGAGTCAGGCTGCTTCTGGGCTCCTGAAATCCTGGTGTTCCCAAGCTCCTGAGATCCTATTATCCTATGTTCCTATGTGTTAGAGCATCTGGGGGTCCAACCTCCTCTGTGTTTTGTGAGATTGGGTGCAGAGCTGAAGTCCTAGGGCTGCTCCAGATGCAGGTGCAGACAGGAAGAGTCCTGTGCCATTTGTCTTGAGTCTTGTGCTTGTTCTTAATTTTCTTATCCCACTCCAGTGTGATAGGTTTGTTTTATCTTACTATGTTCTTATATATTTCAAAATAATGACTGAATATATGAATTGATGTCTTAATGAATAAAAACCTAGTCACTAGAGTAAAGGCAACCAAATAGTCACTAATACCTGCTGGGAGAAGGAAAATTAGTTTTCTCCAATAGAGTGACACTGGATATAAGTATATCAATCACTCCAAGACAGGCCTCATACTCAGGAGTAGTTGACCAACAGATAATGGGCTTGACTATTTTTTACATGTTCTTATTTGGTTACAGTTTAGTGAAGGATTGTTTGTTTATTTGTCATTGTTTCATTTTTCTGTCATGGGTACTGTATTATGTTTTTTTTCATTTTGGTTGGTTTATTGCTATATTTGTTTTTTGTTTGTTGAGAAAAAACTTAAAATTGGGTAGGTAAGGAAAGGGCAGAGGATCTGGAACAACTTGAGGGAAGAAAAATAATGGTCAAATTAGTTTAAATCTGAATATTGTTTTAAATAATAAAAATGACAAAAATAAAAACAAAAAAATTAAAAAATAAAAACAGAATAAAAAAATCATGGACCCGAACATGTATCAATACTTTTTTTTTTGTTTTTCAAAATGCTCAAAGGTAGTATGGAGGGAGAAAGACAGAGACAGAGATAAAGAGACAGAAACAGAGAGACATAAAGAGAAAGATTCATACAATTGAACATCATCAAGAAATAAATGTAGATACTATTAAGTTATTAAAAGTGTAGTAAAATCTCAAAGTAATAATTCTACATGAAAAGGCTCAGGATTGTGAATGGAAAATTTGTGATTGATATTCCTCTGATAAAAGTGAAATACTGAGAGGAATACCCAGAGATTTCCAAGATTTCAGAAGCCACAGAAGGGAATAAATAGAAGAAACAGTTTTAAAATGATGTGTATATTTGCGGGGTGTGTGTGTGTGTGTGTGTGTGCGTGCACACATGCTCACTCCTATATGCGTGTAGGGCATGCACACAGATTATTTAGTCCATCTGAAGATTGGAGAATAAATTAGAAGAATCAACTGTCTTTTTTGGCGTTACATTCCTCTCTGTAATGCTTTATGACAATTCCCTGGATTAAATTCAGATTGTCTGGCTTTTGAGGCAGGATGTAGTTTCTCTGAGCCATCTTCTTGACCCACGATTATTGTGAAGTCAGAGCTAGTGTAGTTTGACACAGTATAGCTGGCAATTTGTTCTTCTAGCACTAAGCATCCTGGACCACTGCCTTCATAATAGATCCATATTGGCAAGAATAGTGGCTACAGTTGACAGATAAAATGATGCCAGTCTAGCTAAGTTTTAATTTATAAAAGTGCTACCCTAATACTGCATGTGGCATATTTACATTTTAAGTGAATTTGTTATCTGAAATTAAAACTCAGTGGCCATTACCATTTTTTTTTTAGTTTAATGTATTTTAATAGCAAACTTACAGGAACAGCACAGAAAGCAGACAACATAAAAAGCACGTACTTGCATGTAGGACAACTCAGTTAGAACAGTATAATGAATGGGTGGAGTCTAGTGTATGATAAAAATGCTACAGACAACATTTAGGTGCCATCAATATTTTACTTATTTTTTATAAAATCCAAATGCTGACATTTTCCAGAAATTTTTAACAGGTTTATTTATAATGGTTATAAAGTTGAACGGATAAAATGTGTTCACTGAAACATTTTGCTTGCATTAATGTTTTACATCTTGCATTTATATTAAAAATTCACACTCAAATGAACGTGTAGAAACTTCTAATACTTGATTCTGTCCCCTATGTTTTCACTCTCAATCATATACATAAGTAGCTTTGACCCCATGAAAAAAATATCTAACATTCAGCACTAGTGATAACAGGAGGAGAGGAAAAAAACTTTTTTGAGAATGAAGTGTTTCCTTTTACAGTGGACTCTTAAGCACGCTCTCCGCGTATAAGGGGGGCTAGCTGGATGTTAATTGTTACACGTTTGACATGGAGAGCTCACAGGTATCTTTTAAAAGGCCAACCAGATAGGCCTCACTTGCCTCCTGGAAAGTACCAATAGCTACACTTTGGCAGCGCAGATCTGTTTTGAAGTCCTGAGCAATTTCTTGCACCAGCCAGAGGCTGAAAGCGGAGCTTATGAATCAGAAGTTCAGTGGACTTCTGACAGCATCTGATTTCACAGTGCTACAGTCCCAGGCCTGTACCATGAGGTTTCTTCTCTCCTCCAGTAGAGGGTGCACTCTTGCGAGCAGCTTTTGTAGCTAGTTGTTTCCTGGGTGCTGTACCACCAGTGGGTTTGCAGTAAGAGCCATGGTATGGGCACTTCCTCTGGAGCTCTGCAAGTGAGAGGCAGAAATGGCTTTAGAGAGCCGCGGAGGCCATGGCCGTTACTTTTATATGTTAAATGACACAGTGACAGTCAATGACAAGACAAAAAGTTTTCTAATAAGAAATATGTTTCTAAGAATTCTATAAACAATTTCTTAATTTTTTGCAGCAATTAGAGTGATATCTTGCGATTACATACTTTCAAGTTCTTCAGTAATGTTTACTTCTGGGGAAATTAAAGGTCTTTAATACAAGAATATAGGAAAAGCACCTGTACAAACTACTTATGGGAGTCCCATCTTTATTGAAGATTCAATTTCCCAAGGTAACTCTTGCATGTTTAAAAAAATAGATAGAACCAGACATGATATATTGTTATTTCTCTATGCGTAAATTCTTAAAATACAGTTTAGTTTATAATTATACACAATGAAAAATTATCAAAATAGTAAGATAACTACAACAATGTATGATATTAAAACATATGTATATGTGATGTCTCTCAATATTGTATTCCCTATGTACTGTTGATTTTGATAATTAATTGTGTAAAAGATGAGGTGCTTTATTTAATTATTTATGCCTGTGGTAAAGAGTCAAATACTATTTGAAGATTACTGGAACCTAAATACCAATAATCCTCACAGTTGTCCCTAAGGAGTGTATAGTATACCTAACATAAATAGTGTGGACAACAGGAAGATTTACAATCCTGGACAGAATATATAACAACATGAAACGACATTATTATGCTATTCAGAATAGGGCACAATGTCAAACATCTCGGTTATTTCTGGAATCTTGCACATAGTATTTTCATACCACATTGAGCTATGCTATGAATAAGCAACTCATGAAATTAAATCTATAGATTATTTGGAACTACTGTAGTAAAGTTCTAAATTGAAAAAAAATAAACCACTGTAAGAATTAGAATTTGAGACAGAATCACCAAATAGTGTCAGACAAAGCTCCACCTAGACATTCCTTATCATCAAAAGAAACTTCCAGTAACAACAACAACAACAACAACAATAATGAGTCACATCTAGTTGAGTTGATGAGCAAACAGCCTAGGCTATTGGCAAGACTATTGCTTTCTCTTCACAAACTGATGGTAAGGCCCTGTTGGTGAAGACAACATTACATATCATATCTAGAAAGAGAAGTTGAACTGCTGACTATTCAGATCCTACACCCCTACTGACCAGCGTTCATGGTACTAGAAATTACTCTGCGTGCTTCTAGAGGAGGAAGATAAACACCAACCCTCATACATAGCCTTCTATCTACAATCTTGTGGGAGTAAATCAGCATGTGATTGAATTTAAGGCTCCTCCACAGACAGATTCCATGCCTTATCCTGCTCAGATAGCCAAGAATCAGCAACTAGATAGACCAAGGTACTATGGGAAGACTAAATACTAGTTTCTGTTAAAGGAACGTATCAACATAATGACTCTTAATGAAACTATGCTTCATGGATCAGTGCCCTGCTCATCAATCATCTGAAAAGCGTCCCCCTACATGAGACATGAACTCATATAGAGACCCACAACTGGACGATGATCAGACAGTAAAGGACCTTGAAACAATTTTGAGTGAAACATTTTCATTAAATCCCTCCCCCAGGGCTGAGGAGAGGAAGCATAAAGATTGTAAGCATCAGAAGAGATGGTTGATATCAAGGAAACAGTGTCTTCCAGAAACAACAAGGCTGACACACATATGAACTTGAGACTGTGACATCATACAGGGGTCATGCATAGATCCATACAAAACAGGGAATAAGGGCAACTCAGATGGGAAGTTAACAAAAGCTCCTATTCCCAGGAGAAAAGCTACCTCCAGCTGACAACTGTGCACATGGAAAATCAGTTTTTAAAGAGATTCTCGCAGGTTATACAAACCATATTTAAGGGCAGGCCCCATGCCCAGCAGTAGATGCTCAACACAAAACAAACTAAAATTGAGTTTTGGAGAGATTCTGTCTTCTGTTTTTTTGTTAGCCATTTTTTTTAATCCTACTGGTCTTTTGTCTTACATTTTGATTTTGATTTATTTTTAATTTTGATGTTTTAATGAATGGTGTGTGTGTGTGTGTGCGTGTGTATGTGTATGTGTGGGTGTGTGTTACTTATGAGCTTTGTTTTTTTTTTCCATTAGTTTGCTTGTCCTATTTTTGTTTGTCTTTTTCATTTGAGGGTTTGTTATCTTAAAAGAGAGATAAAGAAGGTATGGACCTGGAAGGATAGGGAAGTGGGTGGGTCTGGGAAGGGAAGTTGTAACGGAAACCATGATCAGAATATATTGTATGAAAATAACTCTTTTTAAACACTAATTATACTTTTGAGAATTTCAGAATAGAGAGACCTGAAAGAAATGTCACATGCCATAATTTAAAAAAATAAGATTTAATTATATATTTTAAAATAATTAAAAGTATCTCATATTATTTCTAGAAAAATTAATCACATTTTGAAGAATGCCACCTCAAAGAGATTTTAACGAAGTCTGAGGAGATTGTTCAGTGGGTAAATTTCTTGTTAGGTAAACATGAGAGACTGAGTTCAGGGTCCAGGTATCACCATAAAAAGCTGAGCATTTGGTCCTAGCCTGTAATCCTAGGGCTTGGGAGGTGAAGAAATTAGAGTAACTCAACCTATTCTAGTCTAGAAAGCTTTCTCCAGTTTAAATGCAAGATTCTATGTTAAAAGTACTGAATTATTATAGACTAAGACTCTGACCAGGACCTGTGTTTTCTAACCACACACACACACACACACACACACACACACAGAATCACACAGATACATATACTCTGTGATTTATCACAGAGGCAACTGAGAACACAGATCTACATATTAATCTTCCAGAACCAACTGGGCACTTCATTTTCTTTTGAGCACTGTGGTGATTTACTGTTTTAAACCAAAGTTATAAGTAAAAACACAAAGTCCTAGCATTCCTTAAGCATAGGAGTGGGAAAATATGAGCTAATGGGGAGCTGAGAAATCCACAACTGTATTCAGAATTTTAACATGCAAGTTAAACTCAATGCAACAAGAAT
>NW_021614569.1:13918-14872 GCF_004785775.1 Grammomys surdaster | reverse complement strand
ATGAGGACAGTTGTTGGCTACTGGGGGGAGGGAGAGTTGGTTTACCTTCAGGGTATGACAGATCAGCCATCTCCAGTGAATGGCCCCATACTCAGGGATCAAATTTTTTGAGGAGGGGAACTAGTCAGAAACTTGGATGAGGATAGGGATGGCTCTGGGATTTCAGGGGAGATGGGAGTATGACCAGGATACATTGTATGTATGCAGTGGTAAACAAATTTAATTTTAAAATATTTTTGTTTAAAGTTAAATACCAATTCTAACTTTCTGTGAGTCTTTGGACACTAGACCTCATCTTGATGCTTCCATTAGTAACACAGTGCCAACTTCTGGGTATTGCTATGAGATTCGAATAGGTTGATGTATGATAAACACCAACACAGTGCTCAGCGTGTCATCACACATGTTAACATGCTCCTCACCTATACACAGGGATGATAACAGCCATGTTCAGGACTGGTCCACATGTTAACATGCTCCTCACCTATACACAGGGATGATAACAGCCATGTTCAGGACTGGTCCATAATTGGGGAGATTAACTTTCTAGGATAGAAATCCGTAGCAGAGGGCTGGAGGGACAGCTTAGTAATCCTCCTGCCGTGCAAGCATGAAGACCTGAGTTTGATCTGCAAAACTCATGTAAAAATCTGTATATGTTGGCACACACACACAACCACTGAGAGACAGAAGTGGGAAGAGCTTAGAGGTAGGCCGGCCAGTTGCCTAACTGGTTGACTCCCAAGTCACACAGAGAGACCCTGTCTCAAAAACTTAAGTTGGTAGAGATAGGCAAATTCTGTGTACCTGAGGCCAGCCAGCCTCGTTTATGTATCGAGTTCTAGGCCAGCTAGAACTGCATAGTGAGAGCCTGTCTCAAAAAAAGGAAAAAAAGAGTTGGATGGTTTGAGGAACAACCATACCTGAAATTGTCCTCTGGCCTTAGTGTACACA
>NW_021614569.1:9236-13908 GCF_004785775.1 Grammomys surdaster | reverse complement strand
ACACACACATACACACCTACACATACCTACACACATATACCCACACCTACTACACACACATACACACCTACACACCCCCACACACATACATACACACACATACACACATATACATACACACTACACTCACACATACACACATCTACACACACATACACACACCTATACACACCCACACAGACACACAGCACAAAAGAGAAAGTCATGACAAAGCTAGGGAAGGTATAAATTATGTCATGCTATTGTTCTCTGAGAAATCCTCTGGGAAATATCTCAAAAATGTGTTTGAAGCTCACACCTCTAATCCCAGCATTTGGGAGACAGAGGCAGGTGGATCTCTGTGAATTTGAGGCCAGCCTGGTCTACAGAGCAAGCTACAGGATAACCAAGGCTCCAAGGCTACATAAAGAAACCCTGGGGGGGTGGGGAGGACAGGCTTTTCAGTAAGCTAGGTGCGACACCAATGTCAGTAACCCCAGCACATGGGAAGCTGTGGCAGGAGGATCAGAAGCCAAGCCAGCCCGAGCTATGTAGTACGATGCCTGTTTTTTTTTGTTTTGTTTTGTTTTTGTTTTTAAAAAAGAACAAAAATGTACCTAGCAAAAGAATTGAAAGACAAGACTGAATCTTGATGGATCTACACCAGTTTTAAAGTTACCAACCGACCAATATCCTATAGATTCACTCAAGCAGTATATGGTTGGTTTCTTACTTCATACTTGGGTGAGAGGAGAAGCAAACACCAACTGGGCTCTTACACACATGATGCTGGCACTGTGGCTCCTTCAGGGACCTGCTGGACTTTTACACACACAGCTCCATGGCTCCTTCGGAGGCCTGATGACATCACTCTGTAAAGCAATAGATGTTAACAAAGGTGGATCTTTAGTCTTCTAAGTCTGTACTTAAGTTGGGGCTTTCCTCTCAGTCTATTTGGAATGGAACCGAGACATTATCTGCTAAGCCAGGGCTACATGGACCCTGCCCTCCCACCCCCGAGTTCCTCTAGATCTTATTCTCTCTTTTGAGCCCACTCTGAAACCCAGCTGTCAAATTGTCTCTCAGACACATAAAACCAGGTAAAACTGAAACCAACTGGCCTACTGAGCATGTGTAGGTTCTAAAGATCAAATCCCCACTCTGCCGTTCTAAGACTCTGTGAGTCATCACCCTAAGCTTTGCCTCTTTCACACAGACACTAGAGGGATGGCTCAGTGGCTAAGAGCACTTTCGGTGGACCTGACCTTGGCTCCCGAGAATCCCCATCAGGCAGCTTGCACCCAACCGGAACTCTGATGTCTACTCTGGCCTCTGTGGGCACCAGGCATATACATAGAGAACACATACACATTCAAGAACTCACAAATACACGTAAAAAGAACTCTTCTTAAGGAATTGACAAAAGTCTAAATAAACTCATTGCACTGTGAGGATTAAATGACAGAATGTCACGTGGATAGAGCTGACCTGTGGATAACAGAACAGTTGCCAGTATTGTGAGATTCTAGTTAATCAGCATCATATAGTGTCAGCAATTAAGTCTATCCTAGCGCTAGAGAGTGAATTTTATTTATTTTTTTAATTTTCAAGACAGGGTTTCTCAGTATAGCCCTGGCTGTCCTGGAACTCTGTAGACCAGGCTGGCCTCGAACTCAGAAATCCGCCTGCCTCTGCCTCCCAAGTGCTGGGATTAAAGGCGTGCGCCACCACCGCCTGGCTAGAGAGTAAATTCTTATACCAAAAATAAAAAAGCAACATAGAAGAAATAGGAGGAAGAAGAGAGAGAGGAAAATGAGGAAGAAGAAAAGAAAGAGGAAGAGGAGGCATTTCCCATGCTTTTCTGAATCTAAGGATCAGCATTCAGAGTGTAGACAAGGAAGCAAGAAGACAAAGCAGCTGAGTGACTTGAACCCCGAGAAGCAGGAGCTGTATTCGAAGGAAGGCAAAGGGAACATTAAAAGAGAATGCATTCATGCTGGAGAAGTAGCTCTTGACTGCTCTTTCGGAGGTCCTGAGTTCAATTCCCAGCAACATGGTGGCTCCCAACCATCATAATGGGATCTGATGCCCTCTTCTAGTGTGTCTGAAGACAGCTACAGTGTATTCATATGCATAGAATTAAAAAGAGAACACAACTCATTCATTGCCCTGCCTCCTGATCTATGGGTACATATAGTCAAGACCTGAAGAGCAAACACATAGAAAGCACACTGGTGCTGGGTCAGGGGCTGGAGAGACAAGAACACCGAGGAGGCTCATACCTTAGCATAGCCATGACCATCAGACAGACAGCATAGCCTTCACCTCCAGCTTTGAAAAAGAGCCAAGTTAGCCAACAGATGTTGCTTTGCATCTGGGACTCAGGATAGGGGGACCATGGACAGAAGATCAAAGAAGTCTACAGCTGTGAGGCTCATGCCTTAACAAGCTACTTGCCTCTCTGACGACTGTTTCTTCACCTAGGCTGTTGTGAAGGCGCCAGAAGTAATACATGGAGTCCTTGGAACAGCACATGGTATACAGAAATGTTCCATTCTTTTATGGCCTGATGTTCCCAGATAGCAAGGCCTGCATCTTCTTACATACTTGCTGACCTCACAGGCCACAAGCACAGCCCTATTCTCCATGTTCATCTGTTAGGCTTTCTCTCTCCACAAATTATGTGTTACTATGACCATAACATGTGGCAGAAACAACTTAAAGTAGAAAAGATTTATTTGGGCTCATAATTGCAGGAGGTTCCTGTCACTGGCGAGGAGGCCAGAGCATGGTAGCTTGGTTCTACATTGGTAGGAATGTGTATCAGAGACTTCACATCAGAGCAAACTACAGAGAGTAAAAGAGACACCCAGGGTCAGTATAACTTTCAAAGCCCACCCTTGTTACATATTTGGCCAATAAGACCAATTTCCACTAGTGCTGAGGAACATACATTCAAGACATAAGTCAGATAGGGACATTTCAGATTCAAATCATAAACACCTATCCTTTTGACACAAGTCTGTCTATCTGATGGGGCACGAGGAAGAGGGTTTCTTGTTTCTTTTCATGTACTAAAAGCTTCTGCTGGAGGTGTAGCTTGGGTCCCTCCTGGCATGTGTGCACTTAAAACACCATCAATACTTGGTAGTGTGCATGTTGATTGAAAAGTTGCCCAAACCTGTACTTGAGATGAAGCAGTTCAAGTCTGTTTCTGCATAAACATTGGCAGTGCACGGAAAGGGCCACTGGCAAACAGGTACAGGAAGCTGCGAGCCAGCTCAGTGACAAGGAAGCCATACTTCCCGAAGCCTGCCAGAGCTTGGAGACATGGGGACACCTTCTCTGTGCTCTGTAAACCTATACTATCTTTATATTCAAATCCGCTAATATTCGTCCTTCTTATCTTGCCGACTTAGCTGGCTTCTGATCTTGAAATGTGTTCCCACCTTCCACCTCCAGGGAACACATAGGTACTTATTTGCACTGCTATAGTACAAAAAAAATCCAGAAAAAAAGTAAATTGGCTGTCAAATTTTCATTCAGACTATTCTAAAGAAGACCCCAGAAGTATAAAAATTCAGAACAATACGTTTTGTTCAAATATAAATAATACTTCAATTTAAAGAATTTTTTTAAATTTTTTTATTGGATGTTTTATTTACATTTCATATGTTGTCCCCTTACCCCATCCCCCACCCACCCAGAAACCCCCAATCCCCTCACCCCTCCTCCTCCTTCTCTGTGGATGTAACCTCTATCTACCCCCCCACTCCCACCTCCCCACCCTCAAAATTCCCACACCCTGGGGCGTCCAGCCTTCATGAGATCAAGGTTCTCTTCTTCCACCTATGCCCAGCAGGGCCCTCCACTCCTACATATTCAGCTAAAGCCCTGGATCCCTCCCTAATGCTCCCAGGCTGGTGGTTTAGACCCTGGGAGCTGTGGTTGGTTGGTATTGTTGCTCCCCTCGTGGTGCCGCAAATCCTTTCAGCTCCTTCAGTCTTCACTCTAACTCCTCCATTGAGAACCCCATGATCAGTTCAATGGCTAGTTGTGAGCATCTGCCTCTGAATATGTCAGACTCTTGAAGACCTCTGAGGAGACATCCATATCAGGCTCTTATCAGCACGCACTTCCTGACTTCCACATCAGCATCTACCTTTGGTGACTGCACATGGGATAGATACTCAGGTGGAGTGGTCTTCAGACGGCCCCTCCTTCAGTTTCTGTCCCTCACTTTGTCTCCATATTTGCTCCCTTGAGTATTTTGTTGCTCCTTCTAAGAAGGACCGAATCACCCCCACTTGGTCTTCCTTCTTTATGAGCTTCATGTGGCCTGTGAGTTGCTTCTTAGGCATTTCAAGGTTCTGGGCTAATATCCAATAATCAGTGAGTGAATACCATGTGTGTTCTTTTGTGATTGGCTTATCTCACTCAGGATGATAATTTCTAGTTCCATCCATTTACCTAGGAACCTCTCGAATTCATTGTTTTTAATAGCTGAGTAATACTCCATTGTGTAAATATACCACATTTTTTGAATCCATTCCTCAGTTGAAGGACATCTGGGTTCTTTCCAGCTCCTGGCTATTATAAATAAGGCTGCTATGAACATAGTTGAGCATATGTCCTTGTTATATGTTCGAGCATCTTCTGGGTATATGCCTAGGAGTGGTATAGCTGGATCCTC
>NW_021614569.1:0-6236 GCF_004785775.1 Grammomys surdaster | reverse complement strand
TTTTTTTTTGTAAAAGCAATACTTAAACTAACCTATTTAAGACTAATGAGGATGTTTGCTTGGTAATAATTTTGTGCTTTAGTTTTCCATCTCAGAGTTTTATCATATTTGGATATTTAGTGCTGGAATTAACTGAATTTCTTAAGAGTTTAAACATGGCAATTTCCAATCTCTTGCTGCATTTATTAGCCACCCCCCTCTTTTTTTTTTTTTTGGCAAAGTCTTCTTGTGTCTCACTCACTGGTTGGCTTAGATCTCAGTGTTGACTAGGATGGGCTTATGCTCACAGAAATCAGATCTCTGCCTCCTAAGTGCTGGGATTAAAAGTATGCCTTGCTTTGCCAACACTGACAGAGTTAAAAGAATGTCTCATTTAAGATTTCCATGCATGTATACAGTATGCTTCTGTCATAATCATTGTTACTCCTTTCTGCTAACTATTCCTATTGCCAGACTCTTACTTTATTCCATCTGCTAGGACTGTCTGGTTGTGCTGAAATACAGATCATCAGTATGGAATGTGTAACTCTTTGCTTTTAATTGTCAGTTTCCAGCGTGATGAAGTAGTGCCTTAGTAGTCTCCAGTGGTGCATATAACAGTTGACTCGCTTTCTGTTTTTCTTTTCTCTTTGATTGGAGCCTTCTTTAAGTTTTGGTCCTGAAATTATGTATGTTTATCTAGTGGGGTTCCTTTCACACTGGCTCTTGTGTTCTATTGATGAGATTCTATTAGTAGCTTTTATAACTGATTGCTTCTGCTATAACAAACTATTCCAGGGTCATCTTGGAGATTGCCTATACAAGACCGAGTCTAGACCTGAGAACCACAAAAAGTTGTGGTTCTTTTTATTGAGGAAAGGTATATAGACTATACTATGGACCCTAAAGGTACTTATCATTATTGCCGTAATTCCTGCAATATAAAAAAGTTATTATACTGGGTGGCAGTGGCGTCACCTCCCAGCACTTGAGAGGAAAAGGCAGACAGATCTCTGAGTTCAAGGCCAGTCTTTTCTACAGAGCTAGTTGCAGGACAGCCAAAGCTACACAAAGAAACCCTGTCTGGAAAAACAAACAAACAAACAAACAAACAAACAACAAAAAAGTTATTGCTTGAAAAAAAGACAGGTATAGTTCACATTGATAATTGTAATACTGAGTTAAGATTACAAAGTTTGTTCATTAGATTTTATACTTTTGGCTCTTTTATATTAAAAAGTTGATTCCTAACAAAATGATTATGTTTATCTACTTTGTAGATATATTTGTAGATATGTACATTATATCCTATCCTGCCATGTCATGTCAGTGCTCTCCTATAGTGCATGCTCTTTTGGATGGCTTTTCTTGCTTAGTACGGCGTTTTCATAGTTCTTCATGTTGTACTTTCTTTTTGTCACATAGTAATTTTCCATTAGCAGATACTTACTTTATTACTTGATAGATATTTGGATCAATATTTAAGCATACATTTTTGTGAGGACACATTTTCAGTTTCACAGATTGAATTGGTAGGCCCTAAAAAGGCTCTACAGGTTTAATTCCCAATAGACTGAAACATATATTTTCCAAAGTGACTGTACCATTTTGTATTTCTATCTATACCACATGAAGGTTCTTGTTTCAAATTTCAGTGTAAATGAAACTGTATCATTGGATTGATAAATATTGCTTGCTTTTCCTAAGTCAGATCTATTGTGTGTGCAACAGTGTGCCTGGCCAGCAAATGTGCCATCTTCAAAGACTATACAGTTAAATGCCAAGGCATTTATATAGTCAGTAAATATAATAGCATCATCATGGAAAATGTGAGAGGCTGAATAGGCTGCAGGAGCTGAAGAGAGAGTGGTCTGGGAGAGTTTCTCTGGGCAAATGAAAGGTTTGAGCTGAAACTGAGAAAGAAATATAACTGGATAGGTGGGAGTAAAACCTCTTATAAAGTTTAACTTTCTTACTTATTTTCATCTTTAATTATGTGCATCTTTGTGCATGTTGGTGCAGTGCCTGCAGAGGTCAGAAGAGGGTGTCAGATCCATTGGAGCTGTAGGTACAGGTTGTGAGCTACCTGATATGTTTGCTGGGAATTAAACTGAGTCCGGCTGAATAGGCAGTATGTGTTCTTAACTGTTGAGCCATCTCTCCAGCTCCTATTTTCATACATTTAGAAAATATATTGTTGGTGGGATTCTAAGACCTACTTTTAATACATCAATTGCTTCTACTTAAATTCTAAAAAGAAATCATTTTATATATATGACTGCTTTGCCCACATGTGCATTATGTGCACACCTAGGTCAAAAGAGGGTATCAGATCCCCTGGAATGTCAGACAGTTGTGACAGTTGTGCCTTATTGGTGCTGGGAATCAAACCTGGGTATTCTACAAGAACAGCAAGTTCTCTTAACTGCTGAGTGCATTCCTCCCTGGTGTGTGTGTGTAATAGTTGTGTTTTTTTGTTTTTTTTTTTTTTTAGGATTTTTCTTAATGATTTGTAGCAGTCTATATATTCCAGTCAATAAAACACTGGCGAAGGATATAAAACACAGTAAAAGGTGGTACAAATATCCCTGACTTGTGTGTGAAAAGGTTCAGCCTTACTTAAAAATCAGATAAAAATCAGTGCTATTTATGGAATGATTGCTGTATACCAGCCATAATTCTAGGCACTTCATATACATCAATTAATCAAGTTTAATTATTTTTTTAGTGACAGGGTTTCACTGTTCATCACTGGCTGGCCTGAAACTTACTATGTAGATCAGGCTAGCTTTGAACTCACAGAGACTGTCCTGCCTCTACATCTCCATGTGCTGGGATTCAAGGTGCGTACTATCACAGGCTCATGTAATTTTGACAAGAATATTTGACATTGGAGTAGAAGTTTTCTTAAATTTAACTTAGGAAGAAGTGAAGCCAGAGAACATACTTTTTCAGTGATAATATATGAGAAAGGGCAGAAGCTGGTACATGAAGAGCCATGGCTCTTGATCACTACATTGCTGCTGACTTTCAAGAATCAAAAGGAAACAGGACACTGACTTTAAACAATATCAATTAAATCAGCAAATACCAAAGAATGTAACAGTGTTAGTCTGACAATTTACATGTGTTCTACCCCTGTAATCCTAGCACTCAAGACACTGAAGGCTCAGGCCTGCTTAGGGGTATACAGAGACACCTTCTCTTAAATAAACAGAAAGTAACAATATGAAAATAGTTGCTGGTGGGAATGTAAATTGTTAAGGCCTTTCTTTTAGGAAAGTTTTGTAGTATCTACCAAAATTTTAGTAACTGTAATTTTCGATCACACTTTCTAAAGTTTAGCCTTCATACCCTGTTGCACTTATTAAATATTTTAGAGATATTTATATCATTGGTTATAATAGTGTAAGATTGGCAGTATTTTAAATGTTCTTTAGCTGGGGGAGGGGCTAAATAAATTATGCTGTTCCTAGTCATTATGATGGTAAGCCTATGGAAGGAGGCATTTCATGCACTAGTACACAGCCAGTTTCCAGGAGATGCTTAGTCAGAAAGTTAAGACAAAGAATAACACAGGCAATATATACATGTTCATCAGGAGCAAAGTGCATGCATGGGGATGGGGATTGGGGGTGTGGTTGTTTGGGATTAGGGGTGAACATCAATAAAGAAAGCACTTTCAGAAGGATGAGCAGTCCGTGTTTGAGGGCAGAAATAAGAAATTCATATCTTGGCCGAGCTGTGTAACTTTATATTAGGAGTTCTACAGTGAAACTTTAACAAGGGATCTAAATAGTGATAGCTGACATTAGCCAAGGACATTTGAACACTTCTTTATTTTCCCAAACAGTTAGAGCTCAAGAGTCTTCATTGTTTCTGATTTATCTTTTCCCCAAAGATGGCTGCTGACAGTTGCTTATAGGTTGGCACTGCCCCATTCAAATAGTAGATGGACTTGTGTTAATAGCCAATGCCATGTCTTTGGTACTGTAAGGAACCCTTTTCTTTTCCTGTTACTTCTAAGATCACTTTAGACAGAATTCTTTTTCTGTTTTGTTTTTGTTTGTTTGTTTTTTTATTTTTTGAGGTAGTGTTTCTCTGTGTAGCCCTGAGTGTCCTGAAACTCACTCTGTAGACCAGGTTGTCCTTGAACTCAAAGATCTGCCTACCTCTGCTTCCAGAGTGCTGGGACTAAAGGTGCATTTCACCAAGGTCTGGCTTATACAAGATTCTTGCTCTTAATTCCTTTTTTTTTTTTTTTAAGACTGGGTCTTATTATGTTGCCCTGGCTGGCCTGGAAGTCTCTATGTAGACCAGTTGGCCTTGAGCTTGCAAGAGATCCATCTGCTTTTGTTTCCCATATGCTGAGATTAAAGATGAGTGCCATCTAGTTGGTCCCTTACATATTAAATAAAAACCTTTGCAAGGCCACGTAACACGTGACTACACCAAAGTACAAACTACCTCTTCTTCATCATTTAATTTGTAGTTTCTTGGTATCAGAAGGAACTCAGGAAGGCAAGAGTATTTGGGTTGTGAATGGGCAATGATAGGAGGTTGTACTTTATAATGTATAAAAAAAAACCCTCCTGCTTATAAGGGTCTTAGGATCTAACCAAGTTATCGCTCTAGAAATGTAATTGTCAGTTGATAGCTACTGTGCCATCTTGTTCATTGCTTTGCACCAGATTAAACTGGTTTCTATTAATATCAAGTGACAAAAATACACAGAGATGATGCTAGACAGAAGTACAATGCATTTGGAGAGAGTATAGGCCAGGGGTGGTGGCTGAGACTGTCTAGGTCTTGAGAGGAATGAGTGCTGCTCATCTAGGGAAGTTTATAAAGCAAAAAGAATTAACTAGAATTTTATATAACTGAAGAGGATAGAGTAGAATTTTGAAGGTAGAAAGGCAATTTTTTTTTTGTTTTTGTTTTTTAATTTGGGAAGATGTCTCTATATACACATATTAATTTATTTGTTTTTAACAAGGGAGAGGGGGAAAAGTGAAGACAACCATTAAGATGTTGTTTTTGACGTAGTTAACACTCAGCTGTTCAGAATGTAAGTTTGGATTTGGATATCACTTACTCTATTTCTTTTGTAGGATGCTTTGAGAGAGTAATTTAGTAACCTTCCTGGGTCTCAGTTCAAGTTTTTAAAATGGAGATAATTAGAATGTTTACCTTATTCAGTAACTATGAGGATTGAATGAAATCACGCACTGAAGTGCAGAGCTAAGATGCACACAGAGAGGCCCAGTTGGACAGCATCACTGATAATGAGAGCTGAGGTGGACATTTGTTGAGTCCTATGCATTGCTTTAAGAAACTAGTGACAAAATGGCGATCAGAAAGGACTTTGCTGAGGCTGGAGAGGTGACTCAGTAGTTAAGAGCACTTGCTGCTATTGAGGACATCATTCCCAGCACCTACGCATGGTGTCTCACAATCCGTAACTTAAGTTCCAGGGGATCTGCCACCCTCTTCTGGTCTTTCTTTGCTTGTAGACAAGCAAGTTCATATAATTTAGAAAAGTGGATTGTACTCAATTCATGAAATCTGTGACTCAAGTCAATACAGTAAGTAAATTAAAGTCTTTTATATGTCACTTCAATTAAAATGAGATTTTAACAAAAGAGAGCTGTGTATAGTGGCAAATACCAGCCACTAGGAGGTTGAGACAGGAAGATCTAGAGTTTGAAGCCAGCCTGTGTTATATAGCCAGAATTTAATCTCAGCAAAACAACATAAACAAACTAAATACAGTGCTTGGACAGAGGATAATGTGTTTCCATTTTCCTTTTACCTTCAGAGCTAACTCCAGTATGGCTGAATGCACTGATGAGGATTATACACTGGAGATTCTCAAATAAAGCAGGTGCTCAGCAAGTGCAAACTTTATTGTTGATTCTTTGTTTGCCAAAAGATGAGATGGAAAATAATTCTTGGGAAATGAGATTCTAGAAAGCAAAGGAAGGATTGGGATGGGAGGCAAGCACTACTTACCACTTAGGCAGGAGTAGCAGTTGTGCTGAATGAAGTGAAATAAGTTCTTCATAGTAAATACTAGAAAGATTTAATGTGGGCCAAGGAGAGTCAAAACCCAAGATTTATGGGGAGATTGCTAGCTCGAAAGTCTGAAGCAGATAGTTCTGTTGAGTAGTTGATATGTTTAAACAGGTTACTTGTTTTGAATGACAGCAGAATATCAAAGTGTGTATACACATACACACACACACACACACACACAC
>NW_021614568.1:3136-5175 GCF_004785775.1 Grammomys surdaster | reverse complement strand
CAGTCATACTGAACAGTAAATCAGAAACATATAAAGCTGAAATATCAATATTCACCAATCATTTATAATAGTAAATCAGAAATAAAAGAACATGAATAATCAGTATTCACAATTCTTGGATAATTGTAAAGATGAAAAAACGAACATGAATAATCGATAGTCATCAGTCATAGTTAATAGTAAACCAGAAAAAAATAAAGCTGAAATATCAATAGTCATCTGTCATAGAAAATAGTAAGTCAGAAATAATTGAATAGGAAAAATCAATATTCAACATTAATGGATAATAGTAAATCAGATATAAATGAACATGAGTAATCAATATTCATTGGTTTTAGGTAATAGTAAACAAGAACAAAATAAAGCTGAAGTATCAATAGTCATCAGTCATAGATAATAGTCAGTCAAAATAAATGAACAACAGTCATAGATAATAGTAAGTCCAAATTAAATAAACATGAATAATCAGTATTGATAATTCGTGGATAATAGTAAATCAGAAATAAATGAACATGAATAATCAATAGTCATAAGTCATAGTTCATGGGAAGTCAGAAATAAATAAAGCTGAAATATCAGTAGTAATAAGTCATAGATAATATTAAGACTAAAATAAACGAACATGAATAATCAATATTCACCATTCATGGATAACGGTAAATCTGAAAAAATGAACATGTATAATGAATAATCATCAGTCATAGTTAACAAGAAATCAGAAACAAACAGAATTAAATATCATTAGTCATCAGTCATAGAAAATAGTAAGTCAGAAATAAATGAACAGGAATAATAAATATTCACCTTTCATGGATAATAGAAGATCAGATATAAATGAACATGAATAATCCAGAGTCATCACTAATATTTAATAGTAAACCAGAAATAAAAAAAGCTGAAATATCAATACTCATCAGACATAGAAAATAGTAAGTCAGAAAGAAATGAACAGGAATACTCAATATTCAGCATTCATGGATAATAGTAAATCAGAAAAAAATAATCATGAATAATCAATAATCTGCATTCGTGTATAATGGTAAAGATGAAAAAAATGAACATGAATAATCGATAGTCATCAGTCATAGTTCATAGTAAATCAAAAATATATAAAGCTGAAATATCATTAGTCATCAGTCATAGATAATAGTAAGTCAGAAATAAATGAACATGAATAATCAATATTTACCATTCGTTGATAATACTAACTCAGAAATAAATTGACATGAATAATCAATAGTCATCAGTCATAGATAATAGTAGGTCAGAAATAAATGAACATGAATAATCAATATTCACCATTCATGGATAATGGTAAATCTGAAAAAAATGAACAAGAATAATCAATAGTCATCATTCATAGTTAATAGGAAATCAGAAACAAATGGAGATGAAATATCAATAATCATCAGTAATAGATAATAGTAAGTCAATATAAATGAACATCAGTCATAGATAATAGTAAGTCCAAAATAAATAAGCATTAATAATCAGTATTGACCATTCGTGGATAATAGTAAAGAGAAATAAAAGAACATGAATAATCAATAGTCATTAGTCATAGTTCATGGGAAGTCAGAAATAAATAAAGCTGAAGTATCAAAAGTCATCAGTCATAGATAATAATAAGCAGAAATAAACAAACATGAGTAATCAATATTCACCATTCATGGATAAAGATAAATCTGAAAAAAATGAACATGAATAATTAATAGTCATCAGTCATAGTTCATAGTAAATCAGAAATATATAAAGCTGAACTATCAATAGTCATCAGTCACATTTAACAGTAAACCAGAAGAAAATAAAGCAGAAATATCAATAGTCATAAGTCATAGATAATAGTAAGTTAGAAATAATTGAACAGGAATAATCAATATACAGCATTCGTGTATAATAGTAAAACAGATATGAATATCAATACTCATCACTAATGGATAATAGCAAATCAGAAATAAATGAACGGGAATAATGTATAGTCATCAGTCATTTTTCATGGGAAATCAGAAATAAATAAAGCTGAAGTATCAATATTCATC
>NW_021614568.1:764-3036 GCF_004785775.1 Grammomys surdaster | reverse complement strand
AAATAAAGCAGAAATATCAATAGTCATCAGTCATAGATAATAGTAAGTTAGAAATAATTGAACAGGAATAATCAATATACAGCATTCGTGTATAATAGTAAAACAGATATGAATATCAATACTCATCACTAATGGATAATAGCAAATCAGAAATAAATGAACGGGAATAATGTATAGTCATCAGTCATTGTTCATGGGAAATCAGAAATAAATAAAGCTGAAGTATCAATATTCATCAGTCATAGATAATAGTAAGTCAGAAGTAAATGAACAAGAATAATCAATATTCACCAGTAGTTGATAATAGTAAATCAGAAATAAATGAACATGAATAATCAATATTTACCATTCGTGGATAATGGTAAAACTGAAAAATTGAACATGAATACTCAATATTCATCAGTCATTGTTAATGGGAAGTCAGAAATAAATAAAGCTGAAATATCAATATTCATCAGTCATAGATAATAGTAAGTCAGAAGAAAATAAACAGGAATAATCAATATTCACCAGTAGTTGATAATAGTAAATCAGAAATAAATGAACTTGAAAAATCAATAGTCACAAGTCATATTTCAATGGAAATCAGAAATAAATAAAACCGAAGTATTAATAGTCATCAGTCATAAATAATAGTAAGTCAGAAATAACTGAACAGGAATAATCAATATTTACCATTTATGGATAATAGTAAATCAGATATAAATGAACATGAATAATCAATAGTAATCAGTCAGAATTCATGTGATATCAGAAATTAATAAAGCTGAAATATCAATAGTCATCAGTCATAGATAATAGTAATTCAGAAAAAAAATGAACATGAATAATCAATATTCACCAATCATTGATAGTAGTAAATCAGAAATAAATGAACATGAATAATCAATATTCATCAGTCATAGTTCATGTGATATCAGAAATAAATAAAGCTGAAATATCAATAGTCATCGCTCATATATAATAATAAGTCAGAAATAATTTAACATGAATAATCAGTACTCTTCCGTCATAGTTCATAGTAAATCAGTAATATATAAAGATGAAATATCAAGAGTCATCAGTCATAGATACTAGTAAGTCCGAAATAAATTAACATGAATAATCAGTATTCATCATACGTGGATAATAGTAAATCAGAAATAAATGAACATGAATAATCAATAGTCATCAGTCATAGTTCATTGGAAGTCAGAAATAAATAAAGCTGAAGTGTCAATAGTCATCAAACATGAATAATTATAAGTCAGAAATAAGTGAACATGAATAATCAATATTCACAATTCGTGGATAATACTAAATCAGAAATAAATTAACATGAATAACCAATAGTCATTAGTCAAAGTTAGTAGGGAATAAGAAATAAATAATGCTGTAATATCAATAGTCATCAGTCATAGATAGTAGTATGTCAGAAATAAATGAACAGGAATAATCAATATTCACGATCGTTGATAATATTAAATCAGATATAAATGAACACCAATAATCAATAGTCCTGAGTAATAGTTAATTGTAAACCAGAAAAAAATATAGCTGAAATATCAATAGTCATCAGTCATAGATAATAGTAAGTCAGAAATAAATGAACATGAATAATCAGTATTCAGCATTCATGGATAATAGTAAATCAGAAGTAAATAAACACGAATAAGCAATATTCACCATTCGTGGATAATGGTAAATCTGAAAAAAATGAACAAGAATAATCAATAGTCATAAGTCATAGTTAATAGGAAATCAGAAATAAATAAAGCTGAAATATCAATAGTCATCAGTCATAGATAATAGTAAGTCAGAAATAAATGAACATGCATAATCATTATTCACCATTCGTGGATAATAGTAAAGCAGAAATAAATGAACTTGAACAATCAATAGTCACCAGTCATCGTTCATGGGAAATCAGAAATTAAAACCTGAAATATCAAAAGTCATGAGTCATAAATTATAGTAAGTGAAATAAATGAACAGAATAAATAATATTCACAATTCGTGGATAATAAAATAGCAGAAATAAATGAACATGGATAATCAAGAGTCATCAGTCATGGTACATGGGAAATGAGAAATAAATAAAGCTGAATTATCAATAGTAATCAGACAAAGATAATAGTAAGTCAGAAATAATGAACCTGAATAATCACTATTCCCCATTCGTGGATAATAGTAAATCAGAAATAAATGAACATGAATAATCAATAGTCATCAGTAGTAGTCCATGGATAAAAAGAAATAAATATAGCTGAAGTATCAATAGTCATCAGTCGAG
>NW_021614568.1:0-664 GCF_004785775.1 Grammomys surdaster | reverse complement strand
CTCAGAAGTCTCCATGGCAACCGCCCTAGCAACAGTCTAGCTTAGGCGAGACTCTAATGGCCCTGGGTTCTACAGGCCCTTCAGGATTGAGGAGCACAAAGGGCCTAGAGACAATGGAGATATGAGAGAGCTGTCTGCCGAGCTGTGAACTGAAGTGCAAGGGAAAGGTAGTCCAGAAAGAGGCTCTGAGAAAAGCATCTCTGTTTGGAGGAAAATAAAGATTGTTAGGCCGAAGTGAAAACAAATTCAAGGGAACTCCTTTTATAATGGGAATGGCGTTACTAGTCGCTGGAAAAAGGATCGGTCAAAATAAATGGCGTTGAGACGATTTTACTAAAAGAGTGGAAAAAACCTTTAAAATTTCTTTTTCAAGATAGGGATTCTCTGTGTAGGACTAGCTGTCCTGGAACCCACATGGCAGACAAGGCTGGCCTCAAACTTAAAGATTTACCTGCCTCTGCTTCCCGAGTGCTGGGATTGGGGCAGGCTGGATCTTCCCCGTGAGTTCAAAGCCAGCCTAGTATACAGAGCAAGTTCCCAGGACAGACAAGGCAAAGCCACTGTAATCCAGTACTTGAGAGACTGAGTCAGGAGGAGGATCATGAGTTCCAGCTCTTAGTGGGAGGATACAAGGAAGAAATACAAAGAAGAACAGAGAAGAAAA
>NW_021614567.1:0-1648 GCF_004785775.1 Grammomys surdaster | reverse complement strand
ACACTACCTTAGAGTAAAAGGTTGGAAAACAATTTTTCAAGCAAATGCCCCTAAGAAACAAGCGGGAGTAGCCATTCTAATATTGAATAAAATCGACTTTCAACTTAAAGCTATCAAAAAGGATAAGGAAGGGCATTTCATACTTGTCAAAGAAAAAGTCAACCAACATGAACTCTCAATTCTGAATATCTATGCGCCAAATACAAGAGCATCGACTTTCATAAAAGAAACCTTACTAAAGCTCAAAACACATATTGCACCTCACACAATAATAGTGGGAGACTTCAACACCCCACTCTCAGCAATGGATAGGTCATGGAAACAGAAACTAAGCAGAGATACAGTGAAACTAACAGAAGTTATGAACCAAATGGACTTAACAGATATCTATAGAACATTTCACCCTAAAGCAAAAGAATATACCCTTTTCTCAGCACCTCATGGTACCTTCTCAAAAATAGACCATATAATTGGGCACAAGACAGGCCTCAACAGATATTAAAAAATTGAAATAATTCCCTGCATCCTATCAGATCACCATGGTCTAAGGCTGGTCTTCAAAAATGACAAAGAGAATGGAAAGCCCACAGTCACATGGAAACTGAACAACACCCTACTCCTTGATAATCAGGTAAGGGAAGAGATAAAGAAAGAAATTAAAGACTTTTTAGAATTTAATGAAAATGATGACACATCATACCAAAATCTATGGGATACAATGAAAGCAGTGCTAAGAGGAAAATTCATAGCTCTAAGTGCCTACAAAAAGAAACTAAAGGGAGCATACACTAGCAGCTTGACAATGCACCTGAAAGACCTAGAACAAAAAGAAGCTAATACACCCAAGAGGAGTAGACGGCAGGAAATAATCAAACTCAGGGCTGAAATCAACCAAATAGAAACAAAAAGAACTATCCAAAGAATCAAAAAAGCCAGGAGCTGGTTCTTTGAGAAAATCAACAAGATAGATAAACCCTTAGCTAGATTAATCAGAGGGCAGAGAGACAGTATCCAAATTAATAAAATCAGAACTGAAAAGGGTGACATAACAATGATCACTGAGGAAATTACAAAAATCATCAGATCCTACTACAAAAGCCTATACTCAACAAAATTGGAAAATTTGGATGAAATGGACAATTTTCTAGACAAATACCAGTTACCAATGTTAAATCAGGACCAGATAAACCATCTAAACAGTCCCATAACCCCAAAAGAAATAGAAGTAGTCATTAAAAGTCTCCCTACAAAGAAAAGTCCGGGACCAGATGGTTTTAGTGCAGAATTCTATCAGACCTTCAAGGAAGACCTAATTCCAATTCTTTTCAAACTATTCCAAAAATAGAAACAGAAGGTACACTACCCAATTCATTCTACGAAGCCACAATTACGCTCATACCTAAACCACACAAAAACCCAACAAAGAAAGAGAACTTCAGGCCAATCTCCCTTATGAACATTGATGCAAAATTACTCAATAAAATTCTAGCAAACCGAATCCAAGAACACATCAAAACAATTATCCATCACGATCAAGTAGGCTTTATCCCAGGAATGCAGGGTTGGTTCAATATTCAGAACTCTATCAATGTATAATATATATATATAAACAAACTCAAAGAAAAAAAACCACATGATCATCTCACTA
>NW_021614566.1:0-5292 GCF_004785775.1 Grammomys surdaster | reverse complement strand
GAAAGAAAGAAAGAAAGAAAGAAAGAAAGAAAGAAAGAAAGAAAGAACAACTCAGAAGTGAACAGTGACTTCTAGTACAAACTTCAGATGGGGAGACTTGTGTATAAAGTGCCCAACCCTTTTCTTTATCCTAGAACGGGATCTCAGTAGGTAAAGCTGTGAAATATTCAGTACGGAAACCCCTTTTGAAATCCCCTAAAATTCATTTGTAAAGAACTGCTGTATTAGTCACTTTTCTTGTAGCTGTGATGAAATACCCTGACAGAAGCAAAGTAATGAAGGAAAGATTTGTGTGGGCTCACGATTTAAGGGGAGATGATCCATCACAAGAAGGAATGCATGAACATCGGCAAGCATTGACAGCTCTCAAGGCATGCATGGGCGGCTGCTCGCTCATGTGTTAGCAAACCAGGAAATAAAACTGGGCGGAAGTGCAGGCTGGTGATAAACCTCAATGTAGATTCCCTCCAGCCCACTTCCTCCCACTATGCTCCTTCTCCTAAAGGTTCAACAACCTCCAAAAAGAAAAACAGAATCACTAACTGGGAACCAAGTGTTCAAACATGTAAGATGGTAGAGGACATTTTATATTTAAACTATGACTACTTCTAGCTTCTGTTATAGAGAGAGCTTGCTCAAATTCTAAAGATATTTTAAATGTTTCCTTCTTCTGGATCCATTCGCAATGCTTCCTTGCTGCAGTCGGACTCATTGCTCAAGGAAATGGAGACAGGAGACTCCTCCTTTTGCTAATGTCTCCACTTATTCTCATTTTAAATACCTGTCCCTTCTCTTTGAACACCTCAAGAGCAAAAAAGAAAAAAAAAAAAAACATGTCTTGGAATAGAAGAAACCCACAAAGCTTTATGTTTATATCCATTCGTAATATAAAGGACGAAATCACCCTGAGTCCTGAGATGAGGCTGATTAAAGGGAGGTTAGTCAGCAAAAGAAAATGGGGGGAGGAGTACTAAAACAAAGGAGAAAGATTAAAGGAGACTGCCTTCTTGCAGCCTGATTGTCTGGGGATAGTTCCTCACATGGTGAATAGCCTTTGATCCTGGAATCTCTGCATTTTCAGTCTTTGCCAAACTGGTAAAAGGGATGTCCCTTGTGGAAATTTTTCTCATATGGAGCTTTTCAGAAAAAGAAACTCTATCTATCAAGATTTCTATTCCTCATAACATTTCTCTTGAAAAATTCATAGCACAGAGCATAGTCATTCTCTTTACTCTCCCAGATTCTCTGTAAAGGGCAGCTATTTGCCCAAGTTTGTCCTGGTCAGTTTAGAATTGATCATACTATAGATAATTTATAGGCAAGCATTGGAGATCATACTAATGTATCCGCTTACAAGCAAAGATGGAATTCCCAGGCTTCTTGTGAAGACAAAAAATAAAAATGCCTTCTAGTGAAATTTTCCCCATTCATATTTAATAAACTAGTTCATGCAAGAAAGAAGAGGGAGGGTTTTGGAAATAGCTAGAGTATGAGCCTGGCCTGAGGGGGTGACCCTGGGCAGAGCCCTCAATTGCTTTGACTCCCAGTTTCCTTTCTTTAAAAGTGAAGAAAATAGGACTCACCCTCCAGGATTGCCAAGAAAAGGCACTGAGACAACATGGGTCAAAGCACCCAGCCTGGAGTACTCAGTAAATGTTGCATTCACTCAGCTTTGGTTTTCTAAAAGAACTCATTTCAAATGATGACCAAATTCAAATTTCCAGTGGGGGGGGGGGAATATGTTTTTCCTCAATAAAGAAAAATCACAAGCCCAAAACAACTGTTCCCACAGACTACTGTATTTTAGTCTAGTGCTTTCTTAAGCACCTTCCCTGTGCTTTCCCATTCTGTTGCCAGAATTTTCTCTAGCCCATGTGTAAGCTTGTCCATGTATTACTCTTTCCTTGGTAGTAATTCTACTATTTTCAGAGAGAAAACAGAAGCTGGGACAAAGAACCCTAAGGAAGTTTGAGGAGGAAATGACCTCAAATGTCTTCCAAAAGGAAATGGGGTTTGCTGTAGCAAAATAAAAGCCTGTAGTGACAAAGACATAAACTTGATCACAAGCTGTGTACGTCGATATTAAGAAGCTGGTGTTTTGAAATGCAGAATGCTCAGGGTCGTTTTGATTTTCAATTTCCTGATAAAGGCCATCCAGTGACCATCCCAATTTGGGATCCATCCCATGTGCAGGCACCAAACCCCGACACTATTATCAGATGCTGTGTTTTACTTGCTGACAGGAGCCTAGCATGGCTGTCCTCTAAGAGGCTCTACCAATAGCTAATTGAGATAGATGCAGATACTTAGCCAACTATCGATCTGAGGTTGGGGACCCCTCTAGAAGAGTTAGGGGAAGGACTGAGGAAGCTGAATGGGATAGCAACCTCATAGGAAGAACAACAGTATCCACTAACCTGGGCTCTTCAGAGCTCTCAGAGACTAAGCCACCAACCAAAGAAGATACATGGGCTGGTTCCTAGTCCCCCCCAGCATGTATGTAGCAGAGGACTGCCTTGTCTGGCCTCAGTGAGAGAGGATATATGGAGTCCTGTAGAGAATTGATACCCCAAGGAAGAGGGATGCTGGGGGCGAGGAGTAGCGTAGTGGTACATTTGGAATGTAAATAAATCAAATTTAATTTTTAAAAAAAAGAACTCTAGTTGGCAAACAATGACAAATGGATAGAGGAACATCATTCTTATTTTTTAAAGTATCTTTACCTGAACTTCCTAACGATTACTCCTAAAACCTGTGTAAGAGCTCTGGGGTGGGGGTGGGAGTCAAGGTATCTTTCTGCTGCTATCAGTCAGTAACCATGACATGGAAAGAACAACGGCCTTAATACTTGATATGGAATGCCAATCTGTCTTCCTAACTGTGTAACTCTGGACTAGTTCTGCTTTAATTTGGATGTAGTGTGTTCCCCAAAGCCCATGTGATTTAAAAGCTTGGTTCTCCACACAGTGATTCTAGAAAGTGATGGAAGCACTTAAGAGCTGAGACCAATGAGGAAGTTTTAGGTCATTTGTGGGTCATCAAGTAGAACCCTAAGATCCTATTCTCTTCTTTCTCTCACTGACCAGCCATGACCAAAACAGTCTACTCCAACACCCACTGCAATGTGCTGCCTATAGTGACCTCCAAAGCAGCAATGTCAACCAGGATGGACTGAAACTATGAGATAAAACAATGTTTTCCTCTTTTATGTTGGTTACCACAGACATTTTGTTACAATAATAGAAAACTACCAACCTACTTAGCATCCAGTCTTCATTTCAGAAAGTGAGGGAATTGTACCTACCTTGTATGGATCTGTGACAATGAAATGAGTGTGTGTGTGTGTGTGTGTGTGTGTGTGTGTGTGTGTGTGTGAGAGAGAGAGAGAGAGAGAGAGAGAGGGGGGGGGGGGGGGGGAGGGGGGGGAGGGAGGGAGGGAGGGAGGGTGAGGAGGCTTGGGTCTAAGAGGTGAAACAAGAAATAATTGCAATGGCAAATACAGTGGAGCAAAATCACCTGATGTAGCAAAATCTCCTTTAATCCTTAACTCTAGTTGATGACTCCTTGCCAGACTTCTAGACATTGTTTCCTCTTTCTCCTCTTCCTCCTCCTTCTCCTCATTTTCCTCTGCCTCTTCCTCCTCCTCCTCCTTATTCTCCTCCTTCCCCTTCCTTCCCCTTCCCTTTCTTCTCCGTTTCTCCCTCCTCCTTCTCTTCTTCCTCCTACTGATTCTTCTTCTTCCCTTCCCAAAGTTATTTCTTAGTGTTTGTGTTAAGATTAACTTAAATGTAACAACTACACTTGGGAAAAAAAGAACTGTGTCCCAAGTTATACTTGAAGCTTCTGGGGAAGAGAAATGTGATAAAACTTTCCCAGGGTTTTACAAATTCAAAGGCACCAAAGACTGGAAAAGTTACCTGGGACTGTCACCAAAATGTCACAGAAGGTGGATGAATGTAATGAAGGATACTTCCTATATTATAAGTGTGAGTCAGAGGCACATATCACAGTCAGACAGGTGCATTCTCAATCAGGAAGTAAGAGGAAGTGACTCAAGAAAAACATTGAATTATCTAAGTTATTAAATTGAATTTACCCTCTTTCTTAAAAATCTACTGGTCATACACATAAAAACAAATATTGGCACTGCTGAAGAACAGCTATGAATTCAGCTTCTCTCCACACAGGCTAACAAAAGAGCAGAGGTAAATGTAAGTGATCATTGTTCCCTGTGAAAGGATGCATGAAGAATGAGTGGGCATGCTGCCTTCCCCCAACCCAAGCCAAAGACAAGCAAAGTAGCTCACTGCACACTGTGCAGCCAGGTTCTCTCAGTTTTCATTGTATCTGAGTTCCACCACAATGTATGTGCTCTTGGCTATACTCCTCACCATCAAGTGCTCTGACTTCCTCACCTTTAAGTAATAGTGCCAGATACACAAAGTTGCCACAAGTTTAAATAAATTTATATATAGATAGGTATAGATAAATAGATGATAGGTAGATGTAATGAATAAAAAGAAAATAGATAGATTGATGATAGATAGATAGATAGATAGATAGATAGATAGATAGATAGATAGGATACTTTACCATGAAATCTAATATGTCACTTTTGCTCAAAAATATCAGAGATTACTAGTACTAGTTTAGAATTTCCCCTCTAAAGAAAAATGTCCAAAGCGCCCATGACATTAGATAAACCCATAATTTAGACAGTGCTATTGTTCAGTTCAAGCTTCATGAAAACTGAAAAGCAATTACTATTTAATGTTATTACTAGTTGTGTTAGTTAATGCCATTAGTACAATGACAGAATGTCTGACAAAAACAACTAAAGGGAAGAAGGATTTACTTGAGCCCACAGTTGTGAGAGCATCTCCTGCCATCCGCAGTGAGACTATGAGAGGCCTTGCTCATATCAACTTGAATATAGAGTGAGAAACAGGGCTAGGCTCTTTCCACTTAGATCCACATGCCCGCAGTCTACCTCTTCCAGGTAGGGTCCCACTTCCTAAGGATTCCACAACATCCCAAAACAGTACTGCCAGCTGGGCCACAAACAATTCTGAGTAACAGAAGCTGATGTAGGACATTACATATTTGTCTTAGTTAGAGTTTTATTGATGTAAAGAGACACCATGACCAAGGCAAGTTTTATAAACACAAATATTTAATTGGGGCTATCTTACACTTTCAGAGGTTCAGTCCATTGTCATCATGGTGGGAAGCATGGTAGCAGGCAGCCAGGCACGGTGCTGGAGGAGTTAAGAGTTCTATATCATATATATA
>NW_021614565.1:0-2134 GCF_004785775.1 Grammomys surdaster | reverse complement strand
GAGCACGGTGAGCAAACTCGGCAAGGAGCAATGGGAAGGAGCACTCTAACAGTGATGAGCACAGTGAGCAAACTCCGCGATGAGTAATGGGAAGGAGTACTCTAAAGCACAGGACTTACCTACCTCGAATCTTGTTATCAGATATGAAATAATGTTACTATGCTATTACGTGACATACTTAAAGAAATAGAGATACAGAAGACAGGAGATAGCAGAAAAGGCAGATGCACCGTGAGTGTCATTAGCTAAAGAAAAACGAGACTATCAAAGGTTCTCAAAAACTTTCAAACTGAACTTTTGCAATTAACAGCTATCATGTTTGAAAATTTAAAACTCAATGTACAAATTAGGGTGAAATAGAAATATATACAACGACACTTACTTAACTGGCACGGAGAGAAGATAACATGGAAACGAACAAGAGAAAATCATAAAAGACATAAAAAGATACAAAGCTATAGAGAGTTGAGAAAATTGAGAAAATTGAGCCTGCATGTTAAGATTCCAGATACAGAAATTTCAATGCCTATATGTCATATGGTGGCTACGATGTTTTACAATATGCGTTTTTAATTAATTTAACTGTTTCATAGAGAGAAAATTGTATTGACTTGTGATACATCATGCAATGGTTAACATTATATATGCATGTACATATACATAATATTTATAAATCAGGGCACATATAGCCAACTTTTCAAGCACTTACCATTTTTTATGTTGAAAACAGTCAAAATCTTTTATTACTTCTGAAATATACAGTATGTTATTTTTAGAGTTTATCCCTGACATCATCTGAACATGAAAAAGATACGTTCCAAGATATACAGCATTTTAAAAAATGCACACATTGAAGTAAGAGCTCACCCCTTTAGTCCCAGTACTCTGGAGGCAGAGGCAGGTAGATTTCTGTGGGACTGCATAAGGGTATCCTGGGTCACGGTTCAGGAGGCTCCTAGAACCCCGAGATTCTCCGTGGAATTCTGCGTGAGAACCGGCAGGAGTTCGGTCCCTCCCATCATCCAGGATCCTGAAAAGCAGTCACATCTCCATAGAGTTACATAGGCCAGGCTATAGGCCTCAGGCCCTAGGGATTTACATACTAATGAAGGCCAGAAGGCAGAGCAAATTAAACATTCCTCCCCCAGATCCTCCCCCAATCCTCCCCCTTTCTCCCTCCCTATATAACTCGGGACTGCCTGAGTTTTTGGGGGGTACGCCTAGATACATCTATTATCCGCCATGACAATAAACCCTTTTGGAACCAAGGACTTCCTCGTGTTACTGGGGCCTGCCGCCGCCAAGGCCCTCAGGCCACTGGAACCATAGGACTTCTTCCCTAATGTGGGACCCGCCATGGCGGCGGAAGCCCCTCTGGGGCTTGCGCCGCTGTGGCGGCCTTTTTAAATTTTCCCCACAGATTTCCATGAGTTCAATGCCATCTTGGTTTACAGAGCGAGGTCCAGGGCAGCCAGGACTACACAGAGAAATCCTGACTTGAAAAACAAAACCAAGCAACCAAACAAACAAACATTCACATATTGAAACAGCACTGAAGACACAGAGATCTTCAAAGACATTCAACTCATCAGACGTTCATGTCAGCACAGCAATTCATTTTTAATAGACATCCTTTTCAAACTACAGTGTAATAGTTTTGTTTTATCTAGTATTTTATCTTGTTATCTTTTTTTTTTTAAAGAATGAGCTAATGAACAAATGAAAACCAAGATCCCAGGGTAAAAGTTAACAACTGAACTGTCATTTACACCTGATGGAAAAGGGAAAATTAGTTTCTTCCAGTGGAATGACACTGAGTATATCAAATACCAGGTCAGGTCTCAGGTGCAGGAATATCTGACTAACGTATAACGGGACTCTATAGCTTTGTGTGTGTCTGTGTGTGTGTGTGTGTGTGTGTGTGCCTGTGTGCTCACACACACAAGCAGTCACATGTGCTTGTATTTGACTATCGTTTGGTGTTTTGTTTGGTTTTTATCATGCTTGGTGCTGTTTTATTTTGTCTTCTTGGATGAGGGGGTGTTTGTAGCAGTCTTTTTTTTTATCAGTGTGGGTTAAATTATTGGCAAGAACTTGGGGAGGAAAAGAATATGATCAAAATTTATTTAAATTT
>NW_021614564.1:0-3183 GCF_004785775.1 Grammomys surdaster | reverse complement strand
ATAGATAGATAGATAGATAGATAGATAGATAGATAGATAGATAGATAAATGGAGAAAGATTATAAATTTGAAATGAGAGGAGGGAATTATTAAAGCTTGAAGGATTTTGCATGGATTGGGAAGAGAAATCGGTAGTGAGTGGGTTGATCAACACCAAGGGTGTTTCAAAAGCCTTGTGGAGACCCACTATTTAGTAATCTGATTTCAAAATATAACTATAAAGTACAAAAAGAGTTAAAATGGAAAAAAGAACTATGAAAATCAAGTCAAATGTACTTCCTTATTATTCTATAAAGGAAGTATTAAAAATCTTTGAGACCATATTTATCACCCTGCATAAAACTCAAGTCCAAGTGGATCAAGGACCTCATCACAAAACTGAATACATTAAATCTCACAGAAGGGAAAATGGAAAATACCTTTGAACATATTGGTACAGAAGACAATCTCCTGAATAGAATAGCCATGGCTCAGGCTCTAAGATCAACAATTAATAAACAGGACTTCATGAAACTGGAAAGCTTCTGTAAGGCAAAGGACACTGTCAATAGGACAAAATGGCAGCCTACAGACTGGGAAAAGAGCTTCACCAACCCGACATCTGACAGAGGGCTAATATTCAAAATTTATAAAGAACTCAAGAAGTCAGACACCAACAACCCAAATAACCCAATTTTTAAAAGGGGTACAGACTTAAACAGAGAATTCTCAACAGAAAAATCTCAAATAGCCAAGAAGCACTTAAGTGTTCTAAGTCCTTAGTGATCTGGGAAATGCAAATCAAAACAACTCTGAGGTTTGATCTTACACCCATCAGAATGACTAAGATCAAAATCTCAAGAGAAAGCTTATGCTGGTGAGGATGTGGAGCAAGGGCAGCACTCCTCCATTGCTGGTGGGAATGCAAACTTTTTCAACCACTTTGGAAATCAATTTGGCAGTTACTCAGAAAACTGAAAATAGCTCTACCCAAATACCCACCTATATCACTCCTGGGCATATACCCAAAGTATGCTCCACCATCACACAAAGACACTTGCTCAACTATGTTCATAGCACCTTTATTCGTAATAGTCAGAAACTGGAAACAACCTAGATATCTCTCGACTGAAGAATGGATAAAGAAAATATGGTACATCTACACAATGGAATATAATTCAACTCTTAAAAAACAGAACATCATGAATTTTGAAGGCAAATAGATGGACTTTAAGAATATCATTCTGAGTGAAGTAACTCAGTTCGAAAAGGACATGCGTGGTATGTACTCACTTATTATGTGGATTTTAGCCATAAAATACAGGATACCCTATTCTACACACCACAAATCAAAAGAAGCTAAACAAGAAGTAAGGCACAAGTAAGGATTCTTGAGAGGCAAATGTAGAGAGGGAACTTGGTGGGAGAGAGGATGGGGTTGGAATGGGAGAGTTCAGGATCAGGTGTGGGGAGGGACAGGAGGGATGACCAGACATCCATGAGAATGAATGGAAATCTTCAACTGACAGGTGTTAGAAGGTAGGGGGCATCTTCAGAATGAAAAAGAGACCTTGGATAAGAGACACATCCAAGTATCAATGGGGGTAACCTTAGCTGTGAATCACAGCATTGGGAATGTGGAACCTGAAGGGGCCACTTTCTGTAGCCAGGCAGGAACCCCAGTGGAGCGATAGAGACACCAATCCACCCACAAAGATTTCAACCCAAAATTTATCCTGTCTACAAGAAATGCAGGGCCAGGGGATGGAGCAGACTGAGAAAATGTCCAAACAATTACCTGCTTAACTTGAGATGTAACACATAGACAAGCACCAATTCCTGACACTATTGATGATATTCTGTTGTGCTTGCAGAAAGAGTCTAGAATGGCTGACCTCTGAGAGGCTGCACCAAGCAGCTGACTCAGACAAATACAGATACCCACAGCCAATAGTGGATGCACCTTGGGGACTTGGATTGTGGCCCCAATGGGTATAGGAACTCTATAGGAAGACCAGCAAAATCAACTAATCTGGACACTTAGGGCTCTCAGAGACTGAGCCACCAACCAAAGAACACACATGGGCTGGCCCTAGACTTCCCGGCACATATGTAGCAGATGTGTACCTTGGTCTTCATGCAGGTCCCAAACAACTGGTCCCAGCTATCCCAAGAAATGTTACCTGTACATGGGATACGTTCTTCTAGCTGGGCTGCTTTGTCTGGCCTCAGTGGGAAAGGATGTGCCTAGCCCCACAGAGCAGAGACTAGATGTGCCAGGGTGGGGGAATACCCAGGGAGGCCCCACTTGCACAGAGGAGAAAGGGAATGAAAAATGATTGTGGTGGGGTAACTGGGAGTGGGGGGGGGGAGTGAGCAAGATTTAAAGTGAATACAAAAAAAAATCTTTGAGAGATTGGACTGTCATGGTGGCTTTGTCCTGTCCCTGTCCCTCTCCTCCTTTTATTGTTTCTTTGGGAGAGTTCAAAGGCCTCTTCCTTTAACAAGACCTGAAAATCATGACAAACAGGGCATATCAAACAGTCCCTGACTATAAAAGTCTGGAAACTCAGTTCACAAGATTATACAGATCAGAGAGAAAAGAGGGGGAAAAACGAAGATCCAGAGATGTGAACATTCTTGCATGGCATTCCCATGAAGCATTGCATCTAAGGTTGAATTTGTCTTTTTACCTTTTCATGTCTATAAGCTTCTTACTCCAACTGTCATGCCCACCACCACCAGCCGCCTTACCTCGCTACAATGACAGACTTCTATCCCCCTGAAACTGTAAACCCAAGTAAATGCTTCGTTCTATAAACTGCATTGGTCATGGTGTTTTAACACAGCAAGAGAAAAGAAGTAATGCACTCCCAATTTTAATAGGTCCAACCCTGGCTGCCTAGCACTTTAACTCAAACATGTCGGTAAGAGCCCTAGAAACATGAGAACTGTCAATCAAATGACACAGGCATATGTGCATGTCTTACCTCGTTCACACCTTTGCCCTCTGACATCATTGGACAGTTTCCATGATGCTACTTAAGAACCTCACACTTTTTAGCTCTACTTCTCTCTACCCTTTCCACATACTTGTAGTGTCTTGATTTAATACCTCTTCCTGATACCTGCTCTGAACTTTACAATCTGTATTTGGATGCCTATTTCTTTTGTCTGCATAAAATAAAGTATTACTGAGGTTCA
>NW_021614563.1:10913-11400 GCF_004785775.1 Grammomys surdaster | reverse complement strand
GCGCGCGGCCCCGCCCCCTGACGTCATCGGCATCCCCGGCGCGCGGCCCCGCCCCCTGACGTCATCGGCATCCCCGGCGCGCGGCCCCGCCCCCTGACGTCATCGGCATCCCCGGCGCGCGGCCCCGCCCAGGCCCCCGTGACTGACAGCGCGTAAACCACGCGTCCCGCGGGCCCGGCCCCGCCCCCTGACGTCAGCGCGGGGTAAACACGGCCGGCCCCGCCCCCTGACCCCGTGACCCGCGGCGATAACAGCGCCGGGCGGCGGCGGCGGCGCCCAGAGTTCGCGCCCCGCGTGTGACGGACGGTGAGCGAGGCCGGGGAGTGACCGCGAGTGACGGGGGCGACGGCGGGAGGCCGGGGAGTGACCGCGAGTGACGTGAGGCCGGGGAGTGACGGTGAGTGACTGTGTGAGGCCGGGGAGTGACGGTGAGTGACGGATCTGAGGCCGGGGAGTGACGGTGAGTGACGGTTCTGAGGCCGGGGAG
>NW_021614563.1:10699-10903 GCF_004785775.1 Grammomys surdaster | reverse complement strand
GGGGAGTGACGGTGAGTGACGGTTCTGAGGCCGGGGAGTGACGGTGACTGTGTGAGGCCGGGGAGTGACGGTGAGTGACGTGAGGCCGGGGAGTGACTGTGAGTGACGGATCTGAGGCCGGGGAGTGACGGTGACTGACGGATCTGAGGCCGGGGAGTGACGGTGAGTGACGGATCTGAGGCCGGGGAGTGACGGTGAGTGACG
>NW_021614563.1:7787-10689 GCF_004785775.1 Grammomys surdaster | reverse complement strand
TGACGGTGAGTGACGGATCTGAGGCCGGGGAGTGACGGTGAGTGACGCGGATCGGTGGACGATGACGTCACTGTGGGCGCGGCTTCGCGGTGGGCGGAGCCTGACGCTGAGACACGGGCCGTGGGCGTGGCCAGCGATGACTGAGAAGAAGTGGGCGTGGTTTCCGCGGACGGTGACCGTTTGGGGCGTGGCTTCGGCCTGGGCGGAGCCTGGCGGTGACAGACGGGATGTGGGCGGGGCCTGCTCGCTGAAACGAAGGAAGGGGGCGTGGTTTTAGCTGACTGAGGGGAAGTGGGCGTGTTTTCCGGGAAAGTGACGTTTTCTGGGCGTGGCTTCGGTCTGGGCGGAACCTGACAGTGACAGACGGGATGTGGGCGGGGCCTCCTCGCTGATAGGAAGGAAGGGGGCGTGGTTTAAGCTGACTGACAGGAAGTAGGCGTGGTTTCCGCGGACGGTGACGTTTTCTGGGCGTGGCTTCGGCCTGGGCGGAACCTGACGGTGACAGACGGGATGTGGGCGGAGCCCGCTCGCTGATAGGAAGGAAGGGGGCGTGGTTTAAGCTGACTGACAGGAAGTAGGCGTGGTTTCCGCGGACGGTGACGTTTTCTGGGCGTGGCTTCACCCTGGGCGGAACCTGACGGTGACAGACGGGATGTGGGCGGGGCCCGCTCGCTGAGACACCGTTAGTGGGCGTGGTTTTAGCTGACTGACGGGAAGTGGGCGTGGTTTCCGCGGACGGTGACGTTTTCTGGGCGTGGCGTCGCCCTGGGCGGGGCCCGGCGCTGACTGACGTCTCGTGGGCGTGTCCCCGGCCCCGCCCCGCCCCCAGGCCCCGCCATGCGCGCCCCGACGCCGCTGCTGCTGCTGCTGCTCCCGCTGCTCGTCCTCGCCGCCCGCGCGCGCCCCGGGCCCAACTTCCTGCTCATCATGGCCGACGACCTCGGCATCGGCGACCCCGGCTGCTACGGGAACCGCACGCTCAGGTGGGTCCGCGGGGCGGGGCGCGTCCGGCCCAAACCGGTTCGATCCGGTTCAATCCGGCTCAGTCCGGCTCAATCCGGTCCCGTCCACTCCGACCTAATAAAATCAAGCTCTGTTTATTTCATTCCGGCTCCAGCCAGTTCAGTCCAGCTCGACCCGCTTCAGTCAAGTCTGAGCCGGTCGACCCGGTTTATTTTGACTCAATCAGGTTAAATCAGGTTCGATCCGGTCTAACCGGCTTCAGTCCGGTTCCGCCCGGTTCATTCTGCTTCAGTCCCATAAAAAATAAAAGTTCAGTCCGGTCGGAGCCGGTTCAGTCAGGTTCAATCAAGTTCTAACCGGTTTATTCCGGTTTATTCCAGTTTTTTTCCGGTTTATTCAGGTTTATTCCGGTTTATTCCGGTTAAATCTGGTCCACTGTGGACCAATCCGGTTTCAGTCCGCTCCCGTCCCGCGAAGTCGACTTCCATCCAGTTCAGTCCAGTCCGGTGCGGTTCTATCCGGTTAAATCAAGTCTGTTCCAGTTCAGTCGTGTTCGATCGACTTCACTCCAGTTGAGTCGCTTCGATCCGGTTCAGTCAGATTAACTCGAGTTCAGGCCGGTTCGATCTGGTTCAACGCTGTTTAACCCTGTTCAATCCGGTCCAGTCTGGTCCAGTCCGGTTAAATCCACTCCAGTCCGGTTAAATCAAGTTCTATCCAGTTCAGCCTGCTCCAGTGAGGTTCAATCTTATGTCAGTTCAATGAACTTCAATCCGGTTCGATCCAGTTAAATCAAGTTCAAGCCGGTTCGATCTGGTTCAACGCTATTTAAACCCGTTCAGTCTGGTCCAGTCCAGTCCAGTCAAGTTCTTTCCAGTCAAGCCCGGTTCAGTCATGTTCAGTCCCGTTTCTTTCAGTTCATTCAGATTCAATCAACTTCAATCCAGTTTCATCCGGTTCGATTCAGTTCATTCCAGTTTAATTCAGTCAAACCCGGTCCGGTCGGGTTCACTCTTGATCGGATCGATGAACTTCAATCCGGTTCAATCGAGTTCAATCCGGTTCAGTCCGCTTCGATCCTGTTGCTTATGTTGAATCCAGTTCAATCGAGTCTAATCCCGTCTGATCCGGTTTATTTTAACTCAGGCTCGATGTGGCTCAATCCGGTCTAATCTGCTTCTATCCTGTTCAGTCCAGTTCAACCCTGGTCAAATCCTGTCCAGTCGTTTCAATCCACTTCATTCCAGATTAATCCAGTCAGATCCGGTCCAGTCCGGCTCAATCTCGTTCAGATCAGTGGACTTCAATCCGGTTCAACCCAATTAAATCAAGCTCACTCTTGTTCAGTCCGGTTCAACGTCGTTTTTTCGAGTTCATTCCAGTTCAGTCCACTTCGGTGGACTCAATCCAGTTCATTCCAGTTCAATCCAGTCAGATTCTGTCCAGTCAGGTTCAGTCTTCTTCAGGTCAGTGAACTTCAATCCGGTTCAATCCGGTTCAACCAATTTCCGTCCGGTGCAATCTGGTTCAGTGCAGTTTATTCCGGCTCAGTCTGGTCCAGCCCAGTCCAATCCGGTTCAGTCTGGTTCTATCCGGTTCAGTCAAGGCTAATCTCATTTGATCCTGTTTATTTTGAGTCAATCCAGTTCAATCCAGTTCAGACCAGTTCAGTCTGCTCCGCTCTCATTCTATCCGGTTCTGACTTGTTCCATCCTGTCTGTTCTGGTTCAGTCCACTTAAAAAAAAAAAAAAGAGTTCAGTCCGGTTCAGCTTGGGTCTAACCAGCTTATTCCGGTTGAATCCGGTTCAGTCTGGTCCAGTCTCGTCCAATGTGGTTGAATGCGGCTTAAATCCACTCCAGTCCGGTTAAATCAAGTCCTATCCAGTTCAGTCGGTCCAGTGAGGTTCGATCCGTTGACATCAAGTTTAATCCAGATCA